>NW_015388180.1:153621-162868 GCF_001527695.2 Protobothrops mucrosquamatus | reverse complement strand
CTGAATACTTCTAAATAAAGCATTTTATTATACAGTACTTTTGTGGCTAATTCTAGAACCACCCCAAGATTGGTTTCTACATCCAATTAGAAACATTGGAAAAGGCCAAAAATAATCAGGGTCTATTGTTGTTGTTGTTTTTTTTACTGGATTAAGTGTCCTGAAACATAACTTCTTTTCCAAAGCGTTATATAATCTCTTTAATTAATATAATAGTATTTGCTAATATATTTTCAGATAGTATGGGAAATAATCCTACAGAGGATGATCAAGGACACAGGTAGGATCTGAAACATGTCTGAGATTTGCATATACTTCCTTTCCCGTTTCATGGACTGGATGACATTTGTGATTGCCACTCTATGGAGCAGAAACACTAGTGCCTGCCCCATTGGATTATTTGCCATACATTAAATTGAAATTCATCTTCATTCTTACTTGATGCAAAGACAAAACCCCTGCTTTTCTCCATGAATCAGATAAACATACAGAAAAATCTACCATTCGTTTTAATTGAATTTTAAATTTATGATCCTTATTTATTATTTTGATGCTTTCTAGTGCATTTTAATTGAATGCTTGTTACCTGCCTCTAGCAAGATGGGTGGCATAAAAGTTAAATAAATAAATGCTAGATCAGGCCAAGGTCCATGAAATCCAGTATTTTGTTTCTCATTACCTTGAACCTGAGCCATAAAGAAAATCTCTTTTTTTTAATGCATCAAGCGTATAGAAAGAAATTGCTCCATGCTAGCGTCAGGTACAAAAAATAGTGTTCCCTTTTCTTCTGTGAATTGCTGCCATTTATGCATAGTGTCTACATTTGGCTGGCATGCAGAAAATAACACACACATTCATCATGTTTCCTAAAGGAGAAATACTTCTTCTTTAGAAGAAAGGACCCAACCCAAGGAGCACTTGCAAATGTTTCAGATGGCTGATGCTTCTGGGATGGGACTGGCTTTCAACAAGCATGTCTGTTGGCTCCAAGCCTGAAAAAGATTGTTTTTGTGGGCAAATTAGGCCATGGGTTTGAGATTCCTATTTTTGATCTAGGAGCAACTCATGCCCAAGTAATTGAAATAAAGAAATGGATTGGGAAATCATTGAAAGCCTTATGGAATACTCAGGGCAGGTTAAACATGTTATTAGCTTGCATGCTCATAAGTGTGTATGTGTATACTATACTGGAATCCACTTGTAAGGGAAGTTCTCCACCTAATATTTAGTCATCCCCTTTATCTTCTGGGCCTGCATGCAAAATCTGCTCCCAGTGACTCTTTGCATTTAGCTTGCAAAGAATTGTAAGAGAGTTTGATTGAACAAATTCCCATAATCATGAATCCTGATAAAACAGGGTGGGACTTGTGTGCACTTGCACATCTGCTCTCTGGCTTATATTTTACTCACATTGCTAGCAAACAGCTCCATGGATGTGTGAGTCAAGGTAACATTAAAAAAACCCAAAATTATACTAAAAAAGCCGGCATACTAAGGAGAAACATGCAGGAAGGAAGCAGTTCCATCCCCTAGATGGATTGAGAATGAAGGAAATAAAGCATGCACTTGTCCTTGATTTTATGTCAGGTTATATTACTTTTATTTACATATTCATGACTTGTGCATTTTAGGTTACATTATTTAGGTGCATTATTCCTAAATAGTTAAATAGTAATTTGCACTTTTTCTTTGCCATTTTTAGCTAACATTAATGTTAAGGCTGATCCCTGTTGGAATATAGTAGAAAGTTTGTCTTCTGAGAAATGTAAGGTAAGTTTTTTTTAAAAAAAAAATGCTTATTTTTTTTAAAAAAAATTACATGTAAGTCCCAGTACATACGTACATATATACATACAGTACATATAAAACAGCCACCCTAAATCTTTCCAATTAGATTTTTGAATCCAATCCCTTAACATCTTGCACCTCACTTAGATGTGCATAATATCACACTGTTGCTTGAATCAACTAATTACCTCATTGTTTGATCTTTTGCCCTAGAGATTATCAATAGAAAAAACCTCTGGTTTTTTAATCCTCAAACTATCAATTCATTTTTTCTTCTTCAAGCAAAAATTCCATATAAGGTTTCCAAACTTTCAGAAAAGTATATTTTTTTCTCTGACCAAACTGATCAGCTTTACTATTTCTGCAAATTTAATTAATTTTATAATTCAATCTTCCATTTAGGTGTTTCATTGCTTTTCCAAGTATTTTTATACAATAATCTTGTCATAGTTTTTGTTGTTGTTAGTTGCGAAGTCATGTCCGACCCATCGCAACCCCATGGACAACGTTCCTCCAGGCCTTCCTGTCCTCTACCATCTTTTGGAGTCCATTTAAGCTCACGCCTACTGCTTCAGTGACTCCATCCAGCCACCTCATTCTCTGTCATCCCATTCTTCTATTGCCCTCAATCTTTCCCATTATTAGGCTCTTCTCCAGTGAGTCCTTCCTTTTCATTAGGTGGTCAAAGTACTTGACTTTCAACTTCAGGATCTGGCCTTCTAAAGACCAGTCAGGGTTGATCTCCTCTAGGATTGACCGGTTTGATCGCCTTGCAGTCCAGGGGACTCGCAAGAGTCTTCTCCAGCACCATAGTTCAAAGGCCTCAATTCTTCTGCTCTCATTCTTTCTTATGGTCCAACTTTCACAGCCATACATTGCAACTGGGAAAACCATGGCCTTGACTATATATACTTTTGTTGGTAGAGTGATGTCTCTGCTTTTTAGTATGCTGTCTAGATTTGCCATAGCTTTCCTCCCCAGGAGCAAGCATCTTTTAATTTCTTGGCTGCAGTCCCCATCTGTGGTGATCTTGGAGCTCAGGAAGATAAAATCTGTCACTACCTCCATTTTTTCCCCATCTATTTGCCAGGAATTGAGAGGGCCGGATGCCATGATCTTGGTTTTCTTAATGTTGAGTTTCAAGCCAACGTTTGCACTCTCCTTCTTCACCCGCATCAAGAGGCTCTTTAGTTCCTCTTCTGCCATTAGAGTGGTATCATCTGCATATCTTAGGTTGTTGATATTTCTCCTGGCAATCTTAATTCCAACTTTTGATTCATCTAGCCCTGCCTTTCTCATGATGTGCTCTGCATATAAGTTAAATAGGCAGGGTGGCAGAATACAGCCTTGCCAGACTCCTTTCCCAATTTTGAACCAATCAGTGGTCCATGTCCAGTTCTCACTGTTGCTTCTTGACCTGCATATAGGTTTATTAAGAGACAAATAAGATGGTCTGGTACTCCCATACACAATATTCATCCCCATATTTCTTTTCTAATTCCTTGTCCATGAAACCCAGTAGAAATAATTCTTGTTTCATTATATTAGTTCCCAATATCTTATGTATTGTACATACTATCTAATGAGTTTCCATGGTTGAGAATGGACTGGACCATTCTATAATGCACCCATTTCTGGACTGGGAGGCTTTGTATACACTCACTCATTCTCTAGTCACTTTCCAGTATTTATTTCTTTTTATCCCACCTTTATTATTTTTACAAATAATTCTAGGTGGCAGACATATCTAACATAGTTTCCTCTTCCTATTTTTCCCACAACAACTACACTGTTAGATGGGTTCTATTGAGAGAGAATGACTGGTCCAAAGTCAGCCAGCTGGCTTTCATGATTATGGCAGGACTAGAACTCCCAGTCTCTGTTTCTTGTGTCCAGGATCCCTACCCCAATTCCTACATAATCTTTGTGTCTTTGGTGAATTTATGTAGGCAGAGTGTCTATGGAGATTCTCAGTCATCCAGTCATAGTTATCCCAAAGATGCTTTTTCAGAAGGCAACTGGAGTTTTTTTGTTTTTCTTTGAAGACATTTCGCTTCTCATCCAAGAAGTTTCTTCAGCTCTGAAGAAGCTTCTTGGATAAGAAGCAAAATGTCTTCAAAACAAAACAAGAAAGTCCAATTGCCTTGTGAAAAAGCACCTTTGGGATATGTAGGCAGAGAGTGGGGGGGGGGGTCAGGGGTCAGAGGGATAAAAGCACTGTTGTGGTCTAGGTCCAATTCCTTTTTTACATGCAGCATGACCTTGTACAATTCATCATGACCAAAGAATAGGGATTGCATCACAACTCTGCTTTTGTCATTCTAAAACTTCATGGACATTGCTCTACCTAAATGCTACTCTACAGGCAACTGCATAATGTATAGATGACATGGCATGGGGTGCACATGCCATGTCATCTATACATTATACAAGACAAGTCCAGGAGGCTTTGTCTTTCTACCAGTCCCTGTGAATATAGTATAACTAATGTTATATGAAATTCTCAAAGGAATGAGTTATTTCAACAATTTGAGTAGAATCTTCAAAATGTATTTGGAAATCCTTAAAAAGTTTATTCATTTCAGAAATCTCATTTATTACCGGCCTTCCTAAACTCAAATCAGCCTTTAGCAATCAAAGCCTTAATAGGACGTGCAGAGTACTTATCAAACAGGCAACATTTGTCCAATTTTCTGAAAGTTAACTTTCACTGAGAAAAAGAGCCAGCTCTGTTTTCCTGCTTTATTCTCAAGGTGCTTTGAAATTTCTTTTGGTAGCTTTTCTGAGCTTTACTGTCTTATGGAAGATGAAAGAGAATGCAGTGGTTTTCCTACAAAGCTCTAAATTTTCTTTGGCTGCTTATCTTTCTAGGTTGGATGCAACCAATAGAATGAATACCCTTTCTAATGTTTTTCTTTAGACTAGCATATATTCCTTGGCTACATATAGTAAATATAAGAACTCTACTTTTCACTCAAGAGAATTTCATCAAGCAATTATTTCCCCCTTTTTCTTTAATAAAAACATTTTCTTTTTTTACAATACTGAAGGTGAATGGTTTGGTGTTTTTTTTGCAGAGATTAAAATATCTGACTCATGGACTTAATAGTAAACAAAACATTTGTAGGCTGATCTGGCACATGGTCCTTCTTTGCAACTCTTATTCTCAGTAATGTTTTACTGTCATAAACAATTGCACTAAAAAAAAAGGAGATTGAGATCATAGATATGCAAGGTAAAGATGAAAGCATCCCTCTACAAGCAAGTAAAGGAACATCCTACTACTAGTTTCTGTGTTAGCTGTGACTCAGCTAAATCTAATCTAAGTTGGCTGTATTTCCATCATACAGTGCTTTTTGTGTTGTAGATGGTTCTCTGCAACATCTCCAGTTAAATGGCTTGCAGATAATGCAAAAAGTCCTATAAACGGGACTTTGGGAAGGAGCTGCTATTTAGAACATAATGCTAGAATAGGTGGATCAGTGGCCTCGTTTAATTTAAGACAGCTTCACATATTTTTAAGCTTAAGTGACAGTGAAATATTTAAGGAATACATTCTTCATGGTTTAATGGTAAATAATGAACTAATTAATGTACAGCTGTCAACAATAGTGAACAATGGGCCCTCTCCAACAAAATGAATTTTAATGTGGAGAAAAGCAGGAAAAATCAAAGGTATAAGTACAGATTAGGTGAGACCTGGCTCAAAAACAGTAACTATGAGAGGGACCTTGGAGTCCTAGTAGATGATCACTTGACTATGAGCCAGCAGTGTGCAGCAGCAGCCAAAAAAGCTGATACAATCCAGGGTTGTATAAACAGAGGCATAGAATCAAGATCATGCGAAGTATTAGTACCGCTTTATAAAACCCTAGTGAGACCACACCTGGAATACTGCAACCAATTTTGATCCACCATACTACAAAAAAGATGTTGAAACCTTGGAGAAAGTTCAGAGCAGAGCAACTAAAATGATCAAAGGCCTGGAGACTAAAACATATGAACAATGGCTGCAGGACTTGGGCTTGGCTAGTCTAAAGAAAAGAAGAAACAGGGGTGACATGATAGCAGTATTCCAGTATTTGAGAGTCTGGCACAAAGAAGAGGGGGTCAAACTATTTTCCAAAGCATCAGAGGGCAGGACAAGAAACAATGGTTGGAAACTGACCAAAGAGAGAAGCAACCTGGAATTAAGGAGAAACTTCCTAACAGTGAGGACAATTAACCAGTGGAACAGCTTGCCTTCAGAAATCGTGGGCACTCCATCACTGGAGGTTTTTAAGAAGAGACTAGACCAGGAGTAGAGAACCTTGGCTCTTTTATGACTTTTGGACTTCAACTCTCAGAATTCCTAAGTCAGCATGGTTGGTTCAGGAATTCTGGGTATTGAAGTCCACAAGTCATAAAAGAGCCAAGTTTCCCTACCCTGGACTAGACAATCCTGGAGGCCGTACGGGTCTGGATGGGGAGAAACAGACTCAGACTCAACCCTTCCAAGACTGAGTGGCTGTGGTTGCCGGCTCCCAGGCATAGTCAGCTGACTCCGTCGCTGACTATAGGGGGCGAAACTTTGGCTCCCTCAGAGAGGGTACGCAATCTGGGTGTCCTCCTGGATCCACGGCTGACACTAGAAGATCAGNCCGCGCCCTCAAGACATGGCTATTCCAGCTAGCGGGACTGGCCTAAGGGATATTTTAATTTGATTTTAATTTGATTTTAATTTGGTTTTTAACATAATTTTAAAAAGAAACGGCAAAAAAATCAATATTTCATTTTAATTGTATTTTAAACTTAGTATTTTGTATGGTTTGTCTGTTTTTTAACTTGCTGTAAGCCGCCTTGAGTCCGCTAGGAGAAGGGCGGGGTATAAATTTAATAAAACCAAACCAAAAACCAAACCAAACAATCACTTGTCTGAAATAGTATAGATTCTCCTGCTCGAGCAGGGGGCTGGACTAAAAGACCTCCAAGATCCCTTCCAGCTCTATTCTATTCTATTCTATTCTATTCTATTCTATTCTATTCTATTCTATTCTATTCTGTTCTGTTCTGTTCTGTTCTGTTCTACTCTATTCTAATTTACACTCCTAATTTTGTGATGCAGCTTACATTTAAAAAAAAAAATTATTTCCTCTTTGTGATTGTCCAACTCCATAGTGACTCTAGGCAGCTTATAGATAAAAATGAAAAAAAAAATTATATCAAGAAAAAAAGTAGATAACCGACTGCATATAAATCACCCCAAAGGCAAACAGCAAAAAACAAAAACTAGCCTAGAACAATCAGATCGTGAAAAGTGAAAAGGATGGCAGCAGTATGAATCTTCATGGGATATCATTGCAATCCAAGAAGGCACACTTCCTAGATCCCACAACATGACACAGTTTAATTGACGGGACCTGAGGTGTCTTCATTCTAGCTGATCTCATGGGACAGGTGAAAACATAAGGAGAATGGCGGCCCTCAAATAACCAGGCTGTATGCCATGCACAGCTTTATAGGTGATTGCAAGCATCTTGAATTGCACCCAAAAGCCAACGGGCAACCAGTGCAGCTCGTGAAACAGTACTGTAACACATTCATCATTGCCTGCAATGCTGGATTCTGGATTGTCTTTAGCTTCTGAGTTGGCTTCAGTCATAGCCCCATGTAGAATACATTATAGTAATCCAATCATGAGATGACTATGGCATGAGTGACTGCCTGAAGATCCTCCTGGGCCAGAAACAGGTGCATATGATGGACAAGATGAATCTGTACAAAGACTCTCCTGACCACAATTGCTACATGCACTTTGAGCAGGAGGAGTGAGTTGAAGAGGACACCCAGACTGCAGCATAGTCTTGCATGGGGAAGTGCATTCCAATCAAAGACTAAAGAAGGAGAGTCCCTGGAACCAGAGGGGTCAAACAAAATCACTCAGTTTTGTTAGGGTTATGCCCGAGTCTGTTCTTTCCGATCCAGGCATGCATAGCTTCCAGGGACTTTGTCAGGACTTTGATAATATCATTAGGTCAGCCTTGAGATACAACATATAATTGGGTATCATCAGCATATTGTTGATATCTGACTACAAATCAACAGTAGATCTCATATAGCTGTTAGACAAAAGGAGTGCTAACCCTGCAGCACTCCACAAATGAGGGGTTGCAGGTGCAGCTTTTCACCCTTGTCAACACCAATTGGAACTGGACACAAAGAAAGAACTCCTGAAAAACAGTGACTCCCACTCCTAAACCCAAAGCTAGCATGAGAGGACCCCATGGTCAATCATAAACATACTGCTGGTAGATCAAGGAGCACTATGATGGATACTTTGACCCTATCTCAGCACTTCCACAGTTATCAGAAATTGTGTCCGATTCTGCCTCCATGCTGAACTCTAGCCTGAAACCTAATGAAATGGCTCTAAGTAATTATACATAAATGAATATTTTGGAATAAAACACATTGAGAAAAATTTAAAAATTTAAATTTAAAACACACATTTCATGCGAAAAGTAGATTCAAAATGCATTTCAATGTTACTTAAACATTTAGATCCATATTAAAAAAACTTCTAGGAATAAAATGAAATGGATTTATAAGATTTATTTATAGTCAATTTATTCTTAGTTTGTAGTTATTATCTATGAACAGAATAGCTAAATATCATGTCAGAGTTAGAGAGTCATAAATCTTAGCACTATCACACATTTCAACCTTTGAAAGTTAATTGGAGAAAATATTTTTTTCTAAACAAGCATCTGAAGGTATTGTACTCTTTAAAAAACCAATTCTGGATTTCCCACCAAGCTGATAAAGTTCTCTGGATGGCATAAGAATATCAATGTTTTATCACTCTACAGTAGATAACCAATAAAGACTACTGATTTTCCTCCTAATTGTTTTCTTTTATTTTGAAATGCATTACATTCAAATCATATCCAAGATAGCAATATATTCAGTGATTATTCAGATGGGAATTAAGCCCAATGAACTCATTAGAGCCTAATTTTGTAACACCATGCACAACACTGCTTCTGTCTGTCTGTCTGTCTGTCTGTCTGTCTGTCTGTCTGTCTGTCTGTCTGTCTGTCTGTCTGTCTGTCTGCCCGCCTATCTATCTATCTATCTATCTATCTATCTATCTATCTATCTATCTATCTATCTATCTATCTATCTATCTATCTATCTATCTATCTATCTATCTATTTCATGTCCTATCTTTAATTACAGATATGTGTGCATTTCCTTGAACATAAAGCAAATTTACAAAAAGAAATTCTACATGCAGCTGAGTGCATTACAACAATAAGAGTATTCATATTGTTTATTAAGGTATACAAGAAACAAAGCAAGAACCTGTTTTCCTGGGATAACAGGAAAGGTCTAGATTTAGACCTTCCCTGGGAAAAAAGAATAAGCCTATATTTAGCTTCCCAACTGAATTAATGTAGTAATTGCAGCTATTTAAATT
>NW_015388180.1:61923-153346 GCF_001527695.2 Protobothrops mucrosquamatus | reverse complement strand
GAAATTCTACATGCAGCTGAGTGCATTACAACAATAAGAGTATTCATATTGTTTATTAAGGTATACAAGAAACAAAGCAAGAACCTGTTTTCCTGGGATAACAGGAAAGGTCTAGATTTAGACCTTCCCTGGGAAAAAAGAATAAGCCTATATTTAGCTTCCCAACTGAATTAATGTAGTAATTGCAGCTATTTAAATTAAATAATGGCACTGACCATTTCTAACTAAAGAGCTTTGAAAAGTGATGGCAGACAAAATTGTTCGGAATACTTTGGGGCATATAGAACAAGAACATATCAGTCAGTACTAGATGAAGTAAGAGACTTGGTGGGGCGGGTTGTGTGGATTGTTGGCTACTGCAGGAAGTGGAAATTAGTTTGTTGGATACCTTGAGGTGCTGAGATCAAAGGCTAAAGGCCTAAGGTTTTACTCATCCCTCCCTTGGTATGTTGGTTAGAGTATGATGATATGTGAATCCCCTATTTTGAGAGCTGGAGGTTATGAAGGGGGTGGTGGGAGAGTAGATCTTGGGGTGGGTCAAAATATTCTGCTGTTGATCTTTATGGGGAAATATGATTGGAGACAGGATACAGGTCACTCATTATGAATGCGTTCTTGATGCTTGTTTCAATTTTGTGCTCTAGCCTACTGAAATCTACCCCAATACCTGGTCAATGGACGCTTGGAGGCCCAGGGTTTTGGGCGTTGCTTCTGAATGCCAGGTTGGCCTGCAATAGGGTCACTGGTTCTGATGGGGTTTCATTTCCCCAGAAGACCCAGTACACAATATGGGGGCTCTTCCGGACTCAGGACTCCTGCTCAGAGAATAGGTGGCAGTTGTGGGTAGGAGGTCTTTCAACAATTTTGAATTGTGCACCAGTTGCACCCATTCCTGAATTAGGAGACTCTATACTCACTCACTCATGACCTGGTCAGCTCCTGTATGCATTATTGTAATGTGCTTTAATTGGTGGCGTGGCATGGCGTGGCGTGGCGTGGAATAGAATAGAATAGAATAGAATAGAATAGAATAGAATAGAATAGAATAGAATAGAATAGAATAGAATAGAGTTGGAATGGACCTTGGAGGTCTTCTAGTCCAGTCCTCTGCTCAAGCAGGAGAACCTATACCATTTCAGACAAGTGCCTGTCTAGTCTCTTCTTAAAAAGTGCTCCCCTTGTGAGTTTTGGAAGCTTCAGGTGGTGGAAAATGAAGCAGATATGAAATGGGCATTTATATAAATTAACTAAAATAAATAAACAAGACTAGTCAATGGAAGCACAAATGATGGAAGCTAAAGATTATTGGGACACGATGCAAAGGCAATAGTAAATTGAAGAAAGCCCCAATGGTTGAAATAACTGAGAACTTTTTAAAAGGGCCAACAGATGACAAGGCAGATAGATACCACCACTGATGACACAAATACAATTTTACAAGACCTCAAAGAATTAGGTGCTATCTAACCATCCTGGATGATGGATTTTCAGTTCATGAAAAGGCAGAAGTGATTGAAGAACTCAACACATGGCAAAAAAAAGTTTGAGCAGAACAAAAAGAGATGTGTTTGTCGCATTTACTGGTAACTCCCTGACTCTCTCCAACTCTAAACTGCAGTTTTCTCCTGTCCTTTAACAAAAGTTATCAAAAATGTTCTTTCAATTTTGCACCCTGCAGATTAATCTGTAAGAGCAACTAAGTAAAGGTAAAGTCCACAGCTTTAATGATGTGAGTATAAGCTGGTTTTTCTCACTTCTTAATATAGCTCTGTGCTCAAACAAAGCTGGAACTAACTTTTCCGGTATTATTTTCCGGTATCTATTTCTCAATGATTCAGAAAATGGGAAATAAATCCTTGGAAAATTTGAGAATGGCAAAACAGCTATCTAATTCTGTATCAATCTTTGCAAAGTCTGGACTAACACAAGTTCACTTACCTGCTGCTTCAGGCAATTCATTGCATGAAATGAATATAAGTATTTCTCTCCACTCAATCTACCTGATATGATTATTGTTGTAGGGAGAATGCAATGTGGGATATAAATGTTAATACCTTCAGATTATAAAGAGTGATTTTTATGGCTACATTGGGACTCACTACTGTAGAAACAACATCCATGTATGTTTGGAAGTTCTTACAAAGTCGGAAGAAAATAGCCTGAAACCAGGTTAATCCCTTACTTAAATAAAAACTAGGTTGAAATTGTGCTGTCACTCAAAAGAAAATAGTTTCAAGCCCATGAGAATGAATGAAAGAGGCATACATATTTATTTCATTGTATGTAGGATTCTTTCTTTCCTATTATGTTCTTCTATTGGTTTCTTATGATTTATCAATTGTTGTTTGTAACTTATGATTAATGATTGTAACTATGACCTATGACCTATTACTTGCTGTTTATATGTATACCATGAGCATATGCACTGGAAACAAATTCCTTGTGTGTCCGATCATACATGACCAATAAAAATTCTATTCTATTCTATTCTATTCTATTCTATTCTATTCTATTCTATTCTATTCTATTCTATTCTATTCTAGATATAGCAGCTACTGGAATTCTTTCATAATTGTTTCATTAGCTTTTCTATGATAAATCTATTTATCAGAAGCTTAAAGCCTTAGTAAGGCCACACCTGGAATACTGCATCCAGTTTTGGTCACCACATGACAAAAAAGATGTTGAGACTTTGGAAAAAGTGCAAAGAAGAACAACTAAGATGATTAAAGGCCTGGAGACTAAAACATATGAAGAACAGTTGCAGAATTTGGGTATGGCCAGTCTAGAGAAAAGGAGGACTAGGGGAGGACATGATAGCAGTATTCCAGTATTTGAGAGGCTGCCAAGGCAAGACAAGAAACAATGGATGGAAGAGAAGCAACCTGGAATTAAGGAGCAAGTTCCTAACAGTAAGGATAATTAGCCAGTGGAACAGCTTGCCTTCAGATATTGTAGATGCTTCATCACTAGAGGTTTTTAAGAAGAGACTGGACAGTCACTTGTCTGAGATGGTATAGGCTCTCCTGCTTGAGCAGGGGGTTGGTCTAGAAGACCTCCAAGGTCCCTTCCAACTTTATTCTGATTGATTGATTCTTGACAGGAACTTATAGACAAAGGTCAGATCTCAAACTCTTTTAGGACTGTGTCACAAAAATTACTATTCCTAGACAACTTGCTATATACATAGTGTAATATAGGGAAAAAAGACCTTTACGAAATTCCTATATCTATGTAGGGTGTCTATACATTTTTTAAAGTTTTCTAGTCTGTACTATGTTATTATTGATAAAAGAAAAAAAAAGGCATCACAAGGATAAAAAAAGGGGGGAAAGGTTCCTTTTAAGCTTATCACTTGGACTATCACTAACTAAAACTTCCCATGTCACTGTGGCAACAAAAAACAATATTTCTGAGATTTAAATCGCTGGTGAACTTGTGGCACAATTTAGTTTAGAGCTTTTTAAAAATTTAATCCAGCTGACCTTTGTCAAAGCAAACAAGCAACACTTGACTTTTTTACTCAAAATAATGAAAACATAATGTCTCTCTATTGTGCTAAGTTCTAACCTCTTTGGTTGCACAACACTTTCAAAAAAAAATTAAATTATTTTCAACCTCAGATGATGTATAAAGGAAACAGTTTCCTGACAATGCTATTATAAGTAGGTCCCTTTGGGACTTATACTTATTAGCGATAATATCTAGATAGCGGTGGGAAACCTATTTTTAAAAAGGCTCAGTAACAATAGGCTTGAGTGAGGTAGGCAAATGCAAGGACATATTTCATACTTTCATAGCACTCATGTGCTCTGATAAAAAGGAAGTGCATCCACACTAGGTATATTTTACAAAAACCGAATTACTGTAAGCACAAGATGTCCAGTCCATCTTAATTTTATATTTACTCTATTAGATTTGTTGGGCTGAAAAATAATGTGCATATGTTACCCAATGAATTTTTTGGCTGAGTAGAAGACTGAAATTTGCTTCTCCAACATCAAACTCTATACACAACATATTCTTAAATTGTTACCAACTTCATGACTTGATTGGGTAATCCAAGTAGCATCTGCCAATCTTTATAGCTATAAACAGGATTAAAAAGTCTTGATTTGATCTAGCTAGACAATCTTTATATTTTTGTACATGTCTAGATACAAAAAGTGAACCTTTTTTCAATTTCCTTCCAGAAGAAAATTCAACTTAAAACAAAAACTGCAGTATAGGAGAATTAATTTTGTGAATTAATATTTTGTCTCTCTTGGATCATTTTATGGTCAATGAAGATACTCTAGACATTGATGAAAATTTTCAAACACAGAAAGTGGTTCAATTGGTTAAAATGGTGAAAAATGAGATAAGAGGAAAAAACAGTAATAATGTGATTAGATGAGAGTTGGTCAATGCTAAACTGAAAAATAAGATTCATCTTTTAATTAGGATGATTTTGGAAAACTGTCACACTAATATTAATAAGGTAACATATTCCACTTTTATAACCCTGAGATAACATCACACTCACCACTAAATAAGTTTACTGTAGCATGTAGAGTCCCTCTGTAGTTTATTTAACAATGTGTATGACACTGTGATTTAAATAAAATGAAACTCCTATTTGTTGAATCTCATCAAATGTAAATAAAGATAGAAGAAACTTTAAGTCTGTGCACTGTTTTGGGATCCAAGGCGAAAAGGTGCTCCAGCACACACAGGATTGCACATAGGGGCTCTCTAATCTTAGCCACTTCAAGGTATGGGGAACAATCTATTACTGATAACAGCCATGCAGACTGGGAAATTCTAGAAATAGAAATAGATATTTATACAAATTCCCATGGCTGGAAAACACTGCCTAAACCAAGCACATATTTTTGTCAGGTCATTACAGACTTCCTCTTATAACTGGGCAACTGTACAGGAATGGAAAAAGTGCTCATAAGGAGAGCTAAGCCAGTGACCTGCAGAAGGGACTGTATTGCTTTTTCTTTATGATAAAATATTCCAACTGGGATTAGATCACAGTGTATTTAAATATAATAATGAGCATCAGTTTCTTTTATTTTTAATCCTTTTTTAATTATTTTAATAATTAGGTTTTTTTGCTTGTTCACTGCCAATTTATCTATAATGGTATATAAGAATGACTTTGAGAGATAAGGGAAGCCTTGGAAATGATCAGAGTGGGGAGGGGAGTCCCTAGTTGATTAATGGTCAGAGGAAGAAACTTAGAAAGCCCTCCCCATTACTCAGATGGCTAAAAGTGATTTGTACCTTCAATCTTGCAAGATTCTGTTAAGGAAGCCTTAGAATAAAGCAGAATTAGCTTATCTAGTTATGTTTCCTGTCTGATTTACCTGGGAAGGCTGACAATAGCAGACCATTTTATGGATCTAAAATAAATAGATCTTAGCAACATCAAGAATTAAGGAAGCTATTATTTAGCTTCTTATATGGAAAGTAGAGGAAAAAAGGAAAAAAAGCAAAAATGCAGAATAAACAATAATTTTGAAAAAAAAATCTACTTTTTTTAAAAAAATAAAAAAAAATAAAGAAACAGAAATTACCAGGACAGATTATCGACTGGAAAATTACATGGTTCCCTCAAAACTTTTGAACATTATTATAATTTGTTTCTATTGCATCCTGTAAATTTATTTCTTTGGCTCTTTGTAATAAAAAGAGTAAAGACTGAAATTAAATCTGTGAAAAATGCCCTAGAGACTGGATATTTCTGTCATATTTCTTTTGCAGAGTATGATTTGCAGTATAGTAGAGACATTTTCCTATGCTGATCATATCCCCGAAGTTCACTCTACTTGCTGCTAATTAGTGAGATGAAAAATGCATCAGTGTTCAAACACAAAAAGGCTGTTCAGTAAATTTATGTTATTTATGGTTAATTACCTAGATTGTTCACTTTGCTTATAATACATTTGCTGCATTTGGATGTCATGGAAAACCAAGGATAACTCCTTGCCTTAATGCTAAATCCTCAGCTACAGATTGCTAAATCATAGTTTAGTTTCATGAGAAAATCTGTATCTTCACCATTTTTCTCCTTCCTCTTCTCCTCTGATGCGGTCAGTGGAAGTCAGTAGCTTCTTTTTCCATTTTAAATGAAACACAATCTTTTGAACAGAAACTAAGGTAAAACAGAAAATGGATAGCACAGAGCAAAAATCCTTCTCCTTGCATTCTCTTCTCATACTGTCCAATCAAAGTCCAACATATCAGCTTGTGAACCCAGCTGCATCTTCAGTTTTGCAGGATTCTTTGTGAGATGCAACACAAATAATTATTTCTAATATTCCATAAGAATATCCATGCAAGAATTCTGTATCAGTTTAAAAACAGTTCTAAATTTCAATGAATTAATTGTGTTTGAGACCTAGTGTAATTTACTTTTGGTTCTGCTGTGGAATGTTTGAGACCATGCCAAATCATATGCAGAAAATTTTGGCTCATCATGCTGTTGTGCTTCAGGTTTTTGAAGGGTGCCTTTTCAGCTCTTCTTCACAGAAATTATTAAGACCTTATTTATTTAAGCACATGACCAGAAAATGAAGATAAAATAGAATGTGGCTGGATAGGAGTGGGATACACACACAATTTTATCTGTCATTTGTATAAAGAAGAAAAAAAAATGAGATTTTGCTATTGCAGGATTTATGACAGCTCAGGTGGATTGTGATTTCTTGTTCTTTGTTTTTAACATTTTCAGGTCAACAGATTTGAAAAAATCATCTGCAAATTAAGGAGCTGGGGAGTAAAGGCACTTGATGTTCTGGAAATTATTTTAACATGGTTCAGCCATGTACTTATAATGGTATTACAATAGTATCAGTCCAGCTGCATATAGTTTGTCCTTTCAAATTTTGCCAGCAAATTTGTCAGCAGGGAAATTGAGCTGACTGCATCTCCAAATATTTCCAAGAAAAGGAAAAGTTTTCCAATAATTTCACAAGGGAAAAATGTCTCCTTAAGTAATAACCACACTGTGGCTACCAAAAAAAAAAGCCAGGGAAGGATTTCCCTTCTGTTGTTTTTCTTTGATATTGTAGTTTGAAGCATGAGTTGCTAGAGAAGCTGGAGACCACTGCACAATCACATCCATGTACAGGACATCCAAACATAAATCTTGGCCACCACAAGATTAAGTGCAATTCCATTCCAACTATTGACTAGTTAAAATATTGAACTAAGAATTTGGCTCCTGCCTTTTGGAATATCTTATTTCCTGAGGTGAGATCAGTTCCCACCCTTCTGACCTTCCACAAGAGCTTTAAGACCTGATGGCTTGCAGGTCCAATAGGAGAGCATCACACTGGAGGTGGTTGATTAATTAAGAGCCAATTCCATCTCCCCTCCCCTGCTCCCTTCTTCCCCACCTTGTAACTATGATTTTACTTTCATTGTACTTTCATTTCATTGTGTTAGGAATATTTATCTCTGATTATTTTAAGGTTTTTCTGCTATAAGCCACCCAGAGTTACTTCAAAATGAGATGGGCAGTGAAAGAAAGAAAGAAAGAAAGAAAGAAAGAAAGAAAGAAAGAAAGAAAGAAAGAAAGAAAGAAAGAAAGAAAGAAAGAAAGAAAGAAAACCAGATTCTAGAAGCTCACTAATGATTTCAGGTCAGTCATTCCCACTCAGCTTAACTCTTCTTGCAGGGCCATTGTTATGAGAAAAATAGAACAGAAGCCTATGCACTGTATACTGCTTTGAGCTCCTGAATGAAAGACAGGATATAATTGTAAATAAATAAATATTTCTCCAAAAGTTTTCTTCCTTTGAAAAAACATTCTAAAGGAAAGATACTTCGATCAAGTCAGAACTGGTAAAGAAAAAATATGAAGGGCTATTTATGTACTCAGTAGTTTGATTGTTGATTCTCTACTGGATAATTCTAGATACATTTGTTTGCCACTACAGTTGCATACTGTGTTGATTATCTCGTTAAGTTCTTCACTGTCAGCCAAAATCTGTTGCTGATCTATTTCAGCATTTCAATCCCAACTGATTTATATATGAATTTAATATTTTCCCCTCTTTGGTGTTCTTACATTTGTCATTTAACTTCCCATTCTTCTAATCAAAAGTGAATACAAAAATAATTCTACTCTTGATTTGCAGCAACAGACTACCGAAGTTTAATCTGTGTTATTAAATAAATTATTTAATGTAATTATATTTGAGTTGCATTAAAAGTGTACATCTCAAAGGCTTCTATTATATTCCAAAGCTTTGGGAACTGTTCCTGCAAATCATCTGAAGTCCCTTTAAATGTAATTTGCTAAATAGTTGTAGTTCTGCCATTACAGCAGAGACAAAAAACCCGCTGTGCATATGTACACAAATGGGATGCCCGCTTTATCATTGTGTTCTTTTTCATTGTTTACTCTATTGTTCCATATTTTACTATTGTTACGCTTACACTTATTTTCATTTCTCTTTTTATTGTTGTAAGCTGCCTAAAGTAGCCCCATAGCAAAATAGGTGGCAGATAAATGTAACAAATAAAATAAATTGGAGTGAACAAATGCAGCCAAGAACATAATGAACTGAATGATAGCAGGGTATGGTCTCAACATGCTTGTGTGGAACAAATGCAGTTTAAAATAAATAATATTTACTCATGCCCACATTAAGAAAGAAACTTATTGTTCTATAATATGATTCCACAAATTGCTATATGATATCACTATAGCCAAGACCTAATGTTAATGCAGATGAACAAGTCAAGAGTCTTGTTAACACATCAATTCCAGCCATACTAATTCAGTAGTAACAGAGATTTTAGGCTGTAATCCTTAGACCTATAGTCTAATTTTATACATCTCTATTTTAAAATAAATTTAATTCACTTTAGGTGGGATTTAATTCTCCTAAAAGCATATGATTCCATTTTACTTAGAATAAGCACCATCAAAATCATTTGGACAAATTTGAACAAATGCACATAGGACAGCACCAAGGCTGATTTTTGCTAATTTGTTCAGCCTGCCTAATTTTGGTGGCCTCAAGTTATGTTGAACAACATATCTCATAGTGCTTATACAGGTGAGTTGTATAATAGTAGTTAAAGTCCAACAGGTAGAAGGCACCTAGTTTAAGAGTGAAATGTAGTACATTTGATATGGCGGTTTCAATTATTCAATCCAATTAAGTATAACTTGCTCTTCAATTTATATAAATTTGATGATGGGAAAAATCTACATAATTTATTGTTATTAAATGATGCCTTTAAATATAGCACTAAGTAATTTATTAGGAAACATGACAGCAATGGGAAAATTCTTATTCTAAGATTATATTTGCCATGTGTCAATTTTATAAATACTTATATTCAAAATAATTAAGACTTAAAAATGAGTTGGTTGTTAATTAGAAAACTCTTTTTGTTTAATTAAAATGTCTCCAATCTATAATCTATCCAATTAGTTGGTTAAATATGATTACAGTTCTAACATTTTCCCACTCACAGTTGCTAAAAAAAGAAGCTACTTTTTTGCTATTCCTTCTTCTTCGTTCTTGAGTTGAGTTCAAGACAGAGATCCAAACATTACAAGAAGTATTTTGGAATTTTTTTCTGCATGCACAAACTCATAATTTTTTTCAAGTTAAATTTTTAACATGCAAGTTCTACCTAATTTTTTAATATTTCAATGAAGTTTTTTAAATTATATTTCACATGCAGATTATTTTATACTGCTTCATACAGTATCTTCATTTTCAATTACTTTATAGAAAAATACTTTGCTACTTCCCAGTTAAATTTAAGTTCAACTGAATCCTATTTCCAAGAATGAATATAGGTATATAAACATTTATGTTTTTTATTCCAATGCTATTGAAGTGTTTAGTCATTTCATCAGAACTATATATTACATTAAGGAGTATGTACATGTATGTGTTTCAAATTGAGTGACAATACGTACCAGCCTTATTGTTATTTTTTTATTTATAGATGTATAACTTTTTCTTCTCACACACTTGCTCTTTTTTCAGGATTCACTAATTAAACATACAGTACTTTGATTTTGTTAAAAAAAGTAAATAATATATTAAGTACTTACTTGTAGGCTGTTGAAAATGACAAAGAAGACCAGCATCCACAGATGCCTGTAAGCCATGTGCAGTCCTCCCCATAGCCATGTCATGGAAATGAGCGCAAATAAGTACAAAACCAATGGGATCTCTAGAAATCATAAAAACATGAATTTATCAAATTGACATGCTTTGAAAAAATACCTTTGGATGTTAACAGCCTATGAAGATATTTTAACTTATCAGTTCTTCTGTAACCATCAGTCCTATCTGTGATGACTAGGCACAGTCTTTCCCATCAGTACTCTGTTAGAGCTAAAGGCAGCTGACTGGGAATTGGAGAAGAAACCTTTAAGCCTTTTGGATGGATTATTCAGCAGATGAGCTCATCCAAAAAACTGAAGGCAAGCTCAATCAATCAATCAATCAATCAACCAGTTCTGGTAGCAGATGATGAGGTTAATTTACTATTCTCTTAAAAAGAGTCCGGGCAAGGCACCACATTTATTAATTGGATAAAGTATAGCTGGGCTATGTAAAACAGTACTGGAATTTATGCATTAAAACATGTTGAATGAGTAGATGAGCAATAAATAATCAATGATCTGATGAGAGGATATTAGGTTTCTATGCCCTGGATGGAGGGAGGGAGGGAGAAAAAGAAGGAAGGGAAGGGAAGGGAAGGGAAGGAGAGGAAGGAAGGAAGGAAGGAAGGAAGGAAGGAAGGAAGGAAGGAAGGAAGGAAGGAAGGAAGGAAGGAAGAAGGGTTTTAGATTGACAAACTAGATTCCTTCATTCCATGAAAAATGCAAAGTTAAATGACATGATTGAGCTTTGGAGTTGACATTGCACTCAAAGTAGATGCCAAAGTTCTTATTTATTCAGCTATGTACATTTAAATTTGTACAGGTGTTTTGCAAAATGTCACTCTTTCTCTATAGTAACTAACACTATTTTTAAAAAAAACTCTGAAAGGATTATTAAATATAGGAACTTCATAACTTAATCAGTTTTCAAACATATCTATTCATAATAAATTATATATGGAAGTGAGTAACGAACAGCATAGGTGCCTTTCAGCAAGATAACAAAATATTGCTTCAAGGTTTTCAATACAACTGCCATCGTAAGAATGAAACTTTGCAAATCAATGCTTATCTTTTTCACAAAACAAGGGCAGGTTGAAGTGAAATGTTGCTAAATCCTCTTGTACTGGTTCTTGCTTCCAATGTTTGCAGCATAAAATGTGAACAGTTACCTAGTTTAAACCTTTATCTGTCTTGCTTCATAATGTCAATTCTGATTTAGCATCTCTCCAGGTTTCCGATAGATGTTTTTCAAGGTGCTGCCATCCAGATCATTTGACTGGAACTCTTTGAATCTGGTATTTTATACACTTCTTACACCATTTGAAATGTTAATCCCCATCTAGAGATGGGTCAATGCATATGCTTAATCCTTTTCTGAACAGCTGTTTGCATGCCGTTAATTTTAACAGTTTTTGGAAGGTTTGGCAGCTTTCTGTGACTCAAAAGCATTATTAAAACAAGATACTATCTTAAAATAATGTTTTCTTTAGGATGTTTTAAAAATTTAACATCTTGGATTCTTGTCTAGGATAGGTACTTCTTCTGCACTGTACTGCAGCCATACAGTATTTTAAGTTATTTCCTCAAGAAATCTTGGGGGAACAGGAATCTCTATTTTTAACTTTCTGCATTTAATTTTCAATGTTTTCTGAGATTATCCATCTATCTGGTGCAATACAAGAAAAGGAAAATAGAAAATAAAGATTTTGATATCTGCAGATCAACGTGAGAAAGAACATCTGAAGCCTTAGAGACTGTCTGTTGGCCAGCATAGAAAAGAGGCCAGTGGTCTGATTCTTTATTAGGTAGCTTCCCATAGCTCATTGGAAAAAAATATGACAGAGGTTTTGATTGCATGGATGGTTGTACGTATCTTAAGTTAGAGTTCAGTTTAATAAGACAGCACATATACATGGTCCACCAAAATGAATTATAGCATATGCTTATATACAAATCAAATTTATGCCAATGAACCAAGTTAAAAGTTCCCATCAAATTTTGTCCTGTAGAATTATGACAATAATCAGTTACAGCAGTTTTCAAGTATTTTCAGTATAAATGTACATGCAGCAAAATCCTGGGAGAAGGGTGGTGAGTCAGGGTAGAGTCAGTCTAATGGGACTGATTGATGAAAGCAACATTATGCTGTTTGTGATGAAGCCCTGGCCTTTTCAATGTGCATTGTAATGCACGTCCCAAAAGGGGAGGGGGGGGCTTGCAGCATAATACTACTTTCATCAACTTGGCAAATGATGGAACCTAGAGATGTCTATTTTTATACATATGTATTCTGTTTCAGTTTCTCTTTTTAAATATGAATCTTGCATAGCCTCTGTTTCATGAAGGAATTAAAGCCATTGTGCTATGAAATAATAAACTAATCAATATCCTGAAATAAATGAGGAGACAATGCATGAAGTGTTCATATAATGGTGAAATCTAAGAAATAAAATGTTATTGAAAAATTGAAAATATGTGGCCATGCCTTTCAGACTGTAGTGGGCCATAATTAATGTAGCAAAGATATTACAAGATTTTTACAACGCAATGTAAAACAGTTTTCTGTCCTAGTCCTAGACTATCCCTCTCTACTGGGTTTCTGAAAAGCAGTAGCTCTCAGTAAAGCTTTTGGGGATGAAGGAAGGATTAGTCTGCCCTTGAGGGTGGTAAATCAAGTTGGGATTATGTTACTTTGATTATAGTTATAGGGAGCTTTCAGGAACTGAGAAGCAAAGAAATCAAAGAAATAAATAAACAAGCAAACATGTAATGAAAACTAAAATATTAAGAATCAAAAGGGAGAAAAATATTTTCTGATGTTTATTGAAATATAAATGTGCCAATAATAGAGCAAATGAAAAACACAAGCAAGATTTAGTAACTTAGAGAACCTGCTCTGTTGTCTAGTCTAACAAAGGAAATATATGTTTTTTCCCCTTGATACATGGTTAGCAATGAGTAGATTTGCAAACTAGAACTTTTCTGTGGAGTTCTTAGTGCTCTCTGATGTTACCTAGTTGATAATGAAATATCTGCAAGAATACCACCAAACTCAGAGAGCACCAAGGACTGCACAATTCAACCCTGAACTACAAATATTCTCTTCCATTGGTAGTGCTCTTCCTTAACATGGCCAGAATTATTATGAGGTGGATGAATCAGTCAATTTGTGACATATAAGAGTAATTTTAGTTTACAATGGCTGGTCTCCCTGCAGAAACAAGCAGAATAAACATAAGGCTTTTTTCACTGAAGCAGATAGTATTAACATGTAGGGATATCCTTTAATATTTCTTAATGAGCCAGGTAGATACTGGAGTGTATAAGTAGTTTTTGTCACTATATGGGCAAACAACATTGTGCAGATCTAATGGACATCAGCACAAAGGCCTCTGAAAATTAGACTCAATGGAGCTGCAAATAGTGGAAGAGCACTAACTTAACTCCAAATATTACAGAGCTTTGAAAGGGAATGTTCTACATTAATTCAGCACACAAAATAGAGATTTTGTGAACAGTATAACATTTCACGGTCTGTCAGAATTGACATGTTTTTGGAAATGAACTGACTGATGGGTAGAAGAAAAGCAAGTACAGATATGATTCCCAATTAGTATAAGCTTAAATTTTCAATGTGAAAACTAGAATAAGATGGTGACAGGTAGTAGATGGAGTGACAACTATGGGCAGAAGCTGCAATTGTCTGACATTCGTGTTATAGTAAAGTTTTAACACACAACAAGAACTGAGGAAGAGAAAACAGATGAAGGAAAGAGAAAGAAGATTTGAGGGTAGTAGTGGAGTTTAGGCATAATAGAGTATGACAGAAAAAAGGAAAACAAATGAGAAGCAGTGAAGCTATTTGGAAGTAGAGAAGTAATGCAGATAGGAATTCCAAAGCCCAGATGAATTTAACAGTGAGACATTAACAAAATAATGTACTACTGTTTCTTCTTATGTGTGTACAGTGCTATTTGGCATGCCAACAAAACTACTTGATTGCAGTAGACATGTATATCTAAACAAGCCCATCCTGTTGAATTGCTTATAACAACAGATATTCAAGGTAGGGTTCATGCAATGCTGAATAGGTTCATATATTTTCCTAAATCAGAATATGGTTTATTTAAGTTGGCTTAGTGTTTTTGGAGCCCAGCCAATGAAACAATAGATTCAGTATACTATTTGCTAAACAAACTATAGGTGATATTATATATGTTATAAATTAGCATTTTTAGCCAATGAATGCTATTCAACCAAAGAATCAATACACACACACAAATACACCCATCATGCTATTCCTTTTTGAGTAGGCAGTGTTATGCAACGTGGAAAAAGAAATCAGAAATAGTAAGAAAGAATAACTAAAGGTATTCAGGTTCTTAGCTAATGCTACAACTTTTCTAAAATCTACTCTTCAAAAATTACTAGTCCAGGTGGAAAAACAAATAATACAGTGTGCAAGTAATTCCATCACCTGGCCCCTATATTTACTCTTGCCAAAATCTTGATAATATGGCTTAATATCAAGCATAAAAAATATTGTGAAATGCTGGCAACCTGAAAACACATTTATTACTAGAAAGTTGTGGAATATCCTAGTGGATAATACAAATTTGTGTTCATTTAGCATCTCCTTTAAACTCAAAGTGAACTACAATTTCACATCTATTTTAAGAAACGGTAAGAATAAATTAATGTGGTCTAAAACTGTAATAAAAAGATTTAATATTTTTGGAAATTATATTTAGCCATAATTCTTAGCTTTATTGCAATCTGTTAGTTGTAATAATATTCAGCACAAATGCTTTGGCTTCCAAAAGTTTTAGTTCAAGAAGCAAAAACTTCTTATTTTATCTTTTATGTGAATATTTGTAAAAGGGTTAATGAATAGTTAATGAATAATTTTATGCTACCAACACTACCCAACTTGAATTCTGTTTATGATTCAGCATACTCATTTATAATCTTGAAATACATACATAAATCATTCCCATCTATAAATATTATGTAATCTATGGGAGTGTTTTGCTTCTATTACTGAAAGTCAGAGCTGGGAAGAGAATCTTTAGAACTGAGATACAAAAAATAAAGCTCTTTTGTCAAAAATATTTGTACAGCTGAAATAAATCCTCATGAATGTGTGACTCAACTATACAATTAATACATAAGCTGTCTGTATGAGTTTTTCTATTTAGATTGCAGAAATATATCCTATTTCTATCCTTAACCAAACTTTAGAAGTTTTTTTGAATAACAAAAAAAGAATGGAGGACAGCAACTTGGAGTAAGAGATGAAAATAATTGTGTTTTCCTTTTGGATCTACTAAAAGTAGTGTAAATGGTAAGAGAACACTTATCCGACCTTGACGAATATAAATCATTGGGATGGACAGATTACATCCCAGAGTTCTGAAGGAGCTGGCAGATGTTATCTTAGAACCATTACAGCATATCTTTCAAAAATCCTGGAGCACTGAGGATTGGAAAAGGGCTGATGTGGTTCCCATCTTCAAGAAAGGAAAAAAAACAGACACAGGAAACTACAGACCAATCAGTCTAACATCAATACCTGGGAAGATTCTGGAAAAAATAATCAAAAACAGATCTGCGAAAAACTACAAGCAAACAAAGTTATAACTAGTAGCCAGCACGGGTTTGTTAAAAACAGATCATGCCAAACCAATCTTATTTCATTCTTTGATAAAATGACTAAATTAGTAGACCAGTGAAACGCTATGGACATATTATACTTAGATTTTAGTAAGACATTTGACAAAGTAGACCATAACATACTGCTTAGTAAGCTAGAAAAAGGTGGGATAGACAACATCACCACTAGATGGATTTGTAGCTGGCTGACAAACTATACTCAGCAAGTAGTCCTCAATGGTACTACATCCACATGGAGAGAAGTAAGCAGTGGGGTACCACAAGGCTCCGTCTTAGGCCCAGTACTCTCTAATATTTTCATAAATGACTTAGGTGAGGGAATAGAAGGGGAAGTCATCAAATTTGCAGATGACACTAAACTGGCAGGAATGGCCAACATCCCAGAAGATAAGCTCAGGATCCAAAATATATTGACAAATTTGAACAATGGGCCCTATCCAACAAAATGAATTTAATGTGGAGAAAAGCAAAGATTTATATCTAGGCAGGAAAAATCAAAGGTATAAGTACAGATTAGTGAGACCTGGCTCAAAAACAGTAACTGAGAGAGGGACCTTGGAATCCTAGTGGATGATCACTTGACTATGAGCCAGCAGTGTGCAGCAGCAGCCAAAAGAGCTAATACAATCCTGGGTTGTATAAACAGAGGCATAGAATCAAGATCACACAAAGTATTAGTACCACTTTATTAAACCCTAGTAAGACCATACCTGGAATACAGGAACCAATTTTGGCCATCATACTATAAAAAAGATGTTGAGACTGGAAAAAGTTCAGAGAAGACAACTAAAATGATCAAAGGCCTGGAGACCAAAACACATGAACAACGGCTGCAGGACTTGGGCTTGGCTAATCTAAAGAAAAGAAGAAATAGGGGAGACATGATAGCAGTATTCCAGTATGTGAGGGGCTGCCACAAAGAAGAGGGCATCAAACTATTCTCCAAAGCACCAGATGGCAGGACAAGAAATAATGGTTGGAAACTGACTAAAGAGAGAAGCAATGTGGAATTAAGGAGAAACTTCCTAACAGTGAAGACAATTAACCAGTGGAACAGATTGCCTTCAGAAATCACTGGAGGTTTTTAAGAAGAGATTAGACAATCACTTGTCTGAAATGGTATAGGTTCTCCTGCTTGAGCAGGGGGCTGGACTAGAAGACGTCCAAGGTCCCTTCCAATTCTATTCTATTCTATTCTATTCTACTCTACTCTTACTAGGGTCTCCTGCCTAAGCAGGGGGTTGGACTAGAAGATCTCCAAGGTCCCTTCCAACTCCGTTATTCTGTTCTGTTCTGTTAAATTGAGAGAATAAGTGCTGACTAGAGAAATGCATATTGAGAGATATCATAACTTACATTTATGCAACTGGTTATAGCTCAAGCTGTTAGTCTGCTTGAGTTTTTATTTTAGCTACTATTCCATTTGGCTCACAAAAAATATTTTTAAAACTCTTGGCAAACAACAAAATACTTTGCAGAAAACACATTCAAATCAATTTAGAAAACAACCTGAACAAATTCAAACTTTCAAGATAATTAAGAGAATATGGTTTTGTAACTTTAACAGGTTATTATTCCAAGAATCAGAAAACATTCTGTTTTTGAAGATTTAACAATGCAAATGTTTGATAATGAAATTTAGTGTAATAACACTGCAAAATTTAGCACTTATATTTCTGCCTCAACTCTACTCTACTTTGTAGGATTCTGGGAGATGGGCTTTAATTTGTAAAGACAATTTATTCATATAGCTCTAGAAAGCTTCAAAAATACACATACAGAACACATTCCTATGAACACTTTCCTACACATATGTCCCAAAGGAGACAATGGCTGGCTAACATATTTTCAAACCAGAATTCATCAGTATACTAGATATTGAAGAATCCAAAAGCTGTTTTCCTGATCACCCCTACACATATGTTACAGAGTCAAACTAAAACAGTCCATGCATGGGGGCAGGTGAAATCTGCCTTTTTGTCAACTGAGAATGATTGCCTCATGTTGTGATCCCTGAAACCCCTCACAAGAAACCAGACCACATCTCAACAACAACAGCCAGCCAGCCAAAAAACCTGAAACCAGACCATGACTCAGAGGCAACCAAATGAACAAACACCATTTGCATCACACAGACAATATTTAAACACCAAAGACTATGGCTGAGCAACAACAACCAGCCAATCAAACAGCCCGAAACCAGACCATGACTCAGAAACATCCAAACAAATAACACCCACACCAATTTACATCACAGAAAAAGGTACCTAAAGGCCAATGCTCTGACAGATGAGCACAATTCAAAGTGCACTGAAGATGACCCCCAAGCTTGGAGATCAAACCAACAGCCCATCTACCAACCTGAGCTACTAATATTCAAACTCATCTCAGCTGAAGATCTATTTAAAAGGACTGTAGTTGTCTTAGTGGAGATGCCCCATTTCTTTAAAAATAATGTAGCAAAATAAATTGGTCCAAGTTTCTTTTGCAGAAGTTGTCACTTTCTTCTGCCACTTTCTAGTGTTCAGAATTAATGAGATACAGAGGTAAGAAAATGATGTAATTATTTAACTTAATTTGCTTATCATAGAAAAAAAGTTTCCAAATCAATAACAGCAACTAGAGTTATGAAGCTTCAGTGTGTTTCATAACTTATATAGAACATAAGACTTGGTCAATTCTGAAATATTCCCCAGATTCATAAAGCACAGACAATACTTTCCTTGGTGATTATGGTATTGTGAGAAGGGAAAGATTAATAGAGAGGCAAAAGTAATAGGAGCCAATCAGCTGGACAACTTTTTTTTCTACAGTTTCTTTTTTTTTATTTTAACAATTTGCTTAGGAATGATTATCATCTTGTAAGTTGAGAGCTAATTATATATATATATATATATATATATATATATATATATATATATATATATATATATATATATATATATATATATATATATATCCTAAATACTCATTTTCCACACATGAAAGTCTGGTACTCTGAAGTAGTAAGACAAAGAAGCACTCACTTGACAAACATGCAACATCTAAATAGAAACAGAGATTTAAAAGACCAGCAAAAGTACTTTGTTCCTTAAAAAAGCAGCTCCTATTTTTTGGCATCCAATATATTGCAAAATATGTATGCATGAGTTGAGTTGTTGACACAGTTTATCATTCTCAATAAATTATACCTTCCTTAAGGAAGATGCCTTTCTCCCTTTTATAAATACAATGAGAGACGAATCTCTACGACTTAAAGAAGGTACTTTAAGAAATAGTGAGAACTTTTCATTTATCAACCAGTTATATTAAAAATTCACCCTCTTTTATAACTCAAGGAACGACTTTTCATCATATTAGGTGATCTACTAATGGACTGGTCTTTAAACAGTATCACATGTTTTTTTATTATTAGATGGAGTATATGTGCTACAGAAAATGGTTGAACCAAAACTAGTTCCAGATGGTTGAAACATATTGCATGTCACCCACAATAAACCCGCAAACATACATACATACAGATCAATTAATGCCATTCTCATAATGTGTGTTACATCATGGCTTTAATTGCCAAGCCATATTCTTTTTCTGTTAAAAAAGCCAGTAGACACCACATATCTTATCAACATTGTTGCATATTAATACTCTGTGTCTACATGTTGATTTTAAAATGGGCCAGATGTGATTCACTTAGCAATTCTCTCCCTCATCCTCTTTAGTTGCCTCTGATGGCCAATTAGCCATGACAAAAAGAGGTGATAAGGGCAATAATCCACTTTGCCTCACATATATTGTGATAACAAAAGTCATGAGAATTATTCTTTAAGTATATCATACAAAATGAACATAAGCACAGGAATACATATGTACAGCTGTGAGAGATCAAGATTAAAAGAGCTAAAGATGATTCAGAATATGCACAGACTTGCACATAACATCTATTGGAAGCATTATATATTTTCCTATAATCATGCAACTGCTACCATTTAACCACAGGAAAAAATGCACTGTTGCATGGTGCTATATGTGCATCTATACATGATCTCTGCACAGACCTCTTTATTCATAGGTAAAGCCCTATCTGAATGCCCTTGGATTGGTTTTATTTATATGGCTGCCCATATCAATACATGACCCTGGGCAGCTAATAATATTAAAAATATTTAGTCACACTATGAAGAGCTACTGACTTGGAAGTGCCTTTTATATCATAGAGTGCACTGCTATTCTTAGTACAACTTAATTTCAGCAGAATCTAAAAGAAACAAGACAATCTCCTTTCTATTTTAATAACACTGTAGCAATATGTGAATATGTGTGACAGAGTAGATTTATGATTATGTTGTACTAATTTTTTTTCTGACTAAACAATGCATTTCAGGGTCCATGGTTTACGCCAACAGTAAATTCACTAGCAAACTCTCTTCCCATGTGTAGAAATAGGCTCACACAGGATTAAAATAAAACAAATGCAGACAATACTAATAGGATCCCTAATATTTTAAATGTATACAATATCACATAAATAGAACTACTTAATTATTTTATTTGAGTTTAACTCAAGCAAATGCCACCCTTAAAATATGACTGAAATGTTAAAATAAATGGAGATTTAGAAATTATCTGAGTTATTAAACTTCTCTCAGAAACGCATGTCCATACTGTTTCATAGTGAGATGATTTTTTTGTTGTTAAAAATCCCTATGTGTTACTTCCTCTAGTTAAATGTTATTTCCCTAAAACACGGGAAACTCTGTTGACCTTGTACAATTTAGCTTACAGCAGGCTGCAAAATATATTCACTGTTAGAAATAAATGACTGGAGAGATTAAACAGCTAAATTCCTATAAGAAGGACATCAGTGGCCAAGTCACCAAGCAGTATCCTTACTAGGGGAAACTTCCATTCTATGTTCACACATTTGCATACAGGGTTACTTAACGATAGTTTACTAAATCCATTTTTCTGGATTTACATAATGTACAGAAGAATGAGTTAACCAAAAGGGCTGGATTGGAACAACATGCCAGGGTGGCTGAAATGGTTTTGGTCAGTATATTGTGCAAACACAACATCTTGCCAGTTTCTATTTATATCTGTGCACAATTGATATCTAGTTGGAAGAAAGAAATTAACAATAGCCCTTCAAAACCATCAGTAGCTATAGCTGACTAGCAACTCCTAATAAATCATTGCTACCTGTTGATTTACTACTACTGAGAAGCTCGGGATAGACTGTTGATCCCACCATTAAGAGAGTGTTGGCTTTTCGAGGTAGTTCAGATAAAAAGCATAACAATGAACCCTAGCTCTGTCTTAATTGTAAGGTTACATTAACAGAGTTTTGCAAGGCTGAACGAATTACTCCCATCCTTTCCTTTTACTCTATGGAAAACTAGTGAGGGTCCCTTCTAAAATGCCTCTCAAACACCTCTTCTTCTGTGGACTGAGATATCTTCCATATGCTGGTTTTCCGGCCTCTGGCTCTTCTTCTTATTTCCCATTCCCCACATACCACTAGATGGACAAAAAGCAAAGGACACAGATTTTTAAATACATACTTCTAAATGTGCACTTAATAGTTTTGGATTTGCATAGTTTAAATATGCAAGAACTCTGCTTCATTAACAACTCTTCCCCACACATATCTTCTCGAGTCTAATCTAATTATCTCAATTATATCATTTATCATTTATCAAAATGAGAAGACACATTGAATTCTCCTCACCCCAAGTGCCTAAATACATGTTAAAATGGCATCCTTTGACCTTTCCATCCTGCCAAGCCAGCAAAAGGATGACTGCATGTAGCAAGGAATATAGCATCTTCAGCAAAGTGCGAAACAGCCTAAAAATTGTAAAGCTATCATTAAATGCAAAGGACTGTATAATAAAAAAAGGAGAACCTTAACACAAAGATCTGACCTTTGCAAGAGATAGGAGCATTATAACTGAAAACATCCTAGTGAAATTCAAGCCCAACAGGTGTCCTCTATCAAACACTGCAGCCATCCTCCCCTTTCTTCCACCTGTTCTCCATGTGAGAACAGTCACTCATATCACTCCAGGATCTGCACTGACTTCCTATTGTTTTCTAAATGCAACTGAAAGGACTATTTTCAATCCATCTTCAGAAAACCTTGATAACTGGGAATCATCACATTCTTTTATATTAGTCTAGCATGAGCATCTAGAGAAAGATTCTGCATGGATTTAGATTGAAGGTGTATCTTCTCTGGAGGCAGTTTTGGTTTTCTTTCTTGATAATCTTTTTTTTGTGCTAAGTGCTAGCCAGAACATGCTTTGTGATGATTGGGAGGTTTTGAATAAGACTGTTTTAGCTATGCTCTATAAGGAAAAATCTTTCCAAGTAGCCCAGCAGGACAAATGCTCTGCTGAATATCTGGAGAAGAGATGCCAGGCACAGCAGACAAATCTGATGTACTTGCAAGAAAGTTTGAGGCAGTGTTTCTCAATCCTGTCAATTTTAAATGTGTAGACTAGCTGGGGAATCCTGAGAGTTTTACCCATGCTGGCTTGGGAATTCTGGAGTTGAAGTCTACATACCTTAAAGTGGTCAAAGTTGAGAAACACTGTTTTAAGGTACCTTTATGCCAGATTTAGATAGGATAAAAAAAAGAACTGAGTCCTCATTTGGAACTTTTATTTTTCAATTTGTGCTAATGTAAAATGCACAAATTCAGCCCTGCAGCATATAAAATTGAACCTTTTCAATCTCTCCCTTTGGAAGCTATTTGCTTTCTACCGATGTTTTCCAGCACAAATATGCAGGATACTTCAAACCTTCAATTCAGTCTTAAAGTTTTTTTTCTGTGTATTAAGGTTAATCAGCTCATTGTGACTAATGCACTATAAATAAGGAGACAGAAATCTATTTCATGTGTTCTAAGTTCTCCTTTAACAATAGTTTCCTCAAAATCAATCAATTTAGAAGTTAGTCTTGACAATCAATCAATGGAACAGTTTGCCTTCAGATGTTGTGGGTGCTTCATCACTGGAAGCTTTCAAGAAGACACTGGATAGCCATCAGTCAGAAATGGTATAGCAGGAGGTTAGACTAAAGGACCTATAAGGTCACTTCCAACTCTGTTATTCTATTCTATTTTAGATCTTGTTAATTTTAATTGGTGGTTCAAAATAGAACTAAATTGGGACCCATCAATAGATATATGTTTTACAATGGAAATAAGCAGAAAGCTTTTCTGTAAAAAATTCAACTAATAAAGCATTTTGTATTGCTACATATCCAGGCCAAAATATTACATCAGTTACATTTTTATCTGACAACATAGAGTTATTGCAAGTATAAAAAGGCAATATAGTTAGAAGGCCTAAAATTTAGAAAAATCTGCTTTGTTGGCTTCATCACATATTTCATATTTCATACCTGCTGCATTGGTTCTTCCTCTAAATACATCATCATAAGCTTTCCACTGGGGTGTCACTTGATAAACATGGATGAACACCACAAATACTACCACCAGGCATACTAGTGGTACCAGGGCAGCAGTAAAAAGGGCTCCGTAAATATTTGGAATGAAGCATCTGAAATGGAAAAAGAAAACAGAGTCATTTTCAAATATTATAGGAACTTTGTCTGGAGTGTAGAAGTCACCCACACATGGTGTTTAACCATATGATTTTCAAGAGTTAAAAGGAAATTCAAATGGTCTTTAATTATTTCATGTATCTTGGATTTATAAGAGACAGTGATTGTCAAAATGGGATTAACTTTTTTTAAGTATAATAAAAGTTTTTATAAATGCAGTTTTCCCAATAGAAAAAAAGCTAAACTCGTTCAAAAAACCCTCCTATTTGTACATTTATCTAATATCAAACTTAGTAGCACTATTAAAAAAAATGCATTTTTTAAATTTATCATCGGTTACCGCATTCAGAATTTCTTTAAAACATATATAAAACCAAAAATGATTGGCATATAATAAAAGGTTCCATTCTAAATAAAGCAACTGTTGGTTTCTTTTTGCCATAACTTTTCTCCCTCTATTTTTCCTTTTTCAGTTGGAGAAGTGGATAGGGCTAGACCTCACCCATTCAGAAACCAAAGCGAAAATCTATTAATACTTGCCTCCTGTAAACCCAATTATGCTGGGTTCTTTGGATGTGAATAAATGAGAATTGACTTAGTCCAGGAATATTTTAGCTTCTAGGAAAATGTACCATTCAGTTACTTCACCAGAATACTTATTTATATAGAATGCCAATAGCAACATTATTTGGTTCACAAAACATAATTGTATTTAAAGAACTTTTGCACTGAATTGGATATTGAGGCACAGGGTTTTTTTTTAACTTCAGCATAGGTCTGGAAACCTCTGACTCCTTACCAACTTCAATAGCCAATTGTTTCATGCTCATTTTTTCAAACCGGAAAGAAAAATAAGCCATTAACATGTTCTAGCAATCCCACTGTTGCCCTTTTGTACATTCATTAGATAAGAAAAGTGTTGCATCTCAACAAAATGTTCAGGAATATCTCCTCATTGATCAATTCTGATTAATTATAAGCAATATTGTATGATCAGTAAAAGCTTTCTTATAGATAGTCCTTGACTTATGACTACAATTGGGACAAATGTCTATGGAGATTCTCAATCATCATGGTTGTCCCACAGGTGCTTTTCAAAAGGCAACTGGACTTTCTTGGTTTTTCCTTGAAAACATTTCCCTTCTTATCCAAGAAGCTTCTTCAATTCTGAGAAGAGAACTGAAGAAGCTTCCTGGATGACAAGCAAAATGTTTTCAAAGAAAAAACCAAGAAAGTTGGTTTTCGAAAAGCACCTGTGGGACAACCATGATGATTGAGAATCTCCATAGACCTTTGGGCCACAGCTGGGACAGAATTTCTGCTGCTAAACAAAACAATTTTTAAATGAGTTCTGCCCGATTTTAGGACCTTTTTGGACATGGTTGTTAAGTGAATCACTGCAGTTGTTAAATGTATCATGCAGTGATTAAGTGACTTGGGAAGGTTGCAAATGGCGATCATATGACTCTGGGATGCTGCAATCATGGTAAATACATGACAGTTGCCAAGCACCTTAATTTTGATCATGTGACCATGGGGATGCTGCAACAGTTATAAGTGCAAGAACCAGTGGTAAGTCAATTTTTTTCCAGTAGCATTGTCATTTTGAATTATCGCTAAGCGAAAAGTTGTAACTTGGGGATTATTTGTAGTTGGAACTCTGTAAGAGCAAACATATCCATTCAAAAAATTTATCAAGATGTTTCTTTTTTACAATTAATTTCTATCTATCCACACCATTATGGAAATACACAATCACCAGATTTTATCTTCTTGGAAGATTAAATTGAATATTGATAAGCAGACTTTAAAAATAAATATCATTACCAGTATATCTTTACTATTTCCAATGAGTATACCTAGAAGTCTAGTTCTGCACTGTTAGATAAACCATTGTGAAGTTTTCTGTCTTTTGCCCTTTCATTTCTGAACTGATTTATTTTGAAGAAAGTTGATTTATAGTATAAATTACTATTACAAAAATGCAGTGTGCATCTGCCAACCTTACTATTTTCAGAATGTAAGAATATGAGAAAAAGCAGATACAAACAAATTATTGTACTAATTAAATGTATAAATCATCCACTTTGGTATCTCCACCTATTGCATAGAAGGGTCTGAGCTCTCTTGGCAGAGAGTTATATGCGATGGCTGGGCAGGCCCTATGGGAGGGAGGGGAACTTGTAGTGCTCTGAGTCTTTATTTAGTTATGGGATTTGTATCCTGCCCGTTTGAGTAAGTTGGTTGGATAACAGTTAACAGAGTAACTAATAACAGCTTAAAAGAGCATTAAATGTAAATTAGAAAATAGCAGATTATAACAAAATTAAGCTAACATAAAAAATTAAGAAAATTAAGATAAAACAAGGTTGAAACCAGTAGTGAGCTCATTAGTTCTCATGTACTCAATTTCCCCCCCAAACAGCCACAGTTTTTACAGCTTTCTGAAAAATAAGCAGTATATTCCAAAGGCAGGCAGCCATTCTGAGGAAACCTGCCTCCAAAATTGGAAAAGCCAGTTTTTTAGCCAGTGCAAAGTTCAGGGGTCACCATAGGATTCACATCACTTATCAGAATTATTTTTTTTTACAATAGATGATAATAAGCTGTCTTATGAAAGTGACCTAAGTTAATCTTCTATTTTTCTCTACTAATGTTAAGTCTCAATGGACTGTATATAACTCTCAAGAACTATTACTTTGCACACAAGAAAAATATATACTGAGTATACGTTTGAATATGAAACATTTTAGAAATAAGGAAGGAAACCCTGTTGCACTTGGAAAATCAAGTTTAGAAGTCATCTATGGAACCCAAGCTTTCATCTGCAAGAATTTGTATTATCATATCTCTGCAGCACACAGAAATAAAATGTGGACAAGCATGAAGCTTATTACTTGGCATTTTTATTATTGCAAGTGTACTGACTAGGACTCTATGCTGATTTGGCTGAAACAGATTAAGAGGGGCTCTAAAGAGAATTATGATGTCCAAATGTTCTTCAGACAATTATGAATTTCCTGTTTGTGAAATACCCAGCATATTGTTTTAGACAGCTGATATTATGAATTTATTGCACCCTAAAGTTTCAAGTGATGTTTAATAATAGGTAGTGCTAATGATTGAAAGAAAAAACCAGATTATGTTGATGCTCTGGCAGCTGTCACTGTGGCTATATATATAAATATACTTCAGGATGGGGGTCTATTGGATCTGTCAGATATTGTGTCTCTATGCATATCCTGCCTTCAGTCCAATGTGTGTGCATGACTATTTTCAAACCTTATCTTCTGTTCCTGCGTGGTCCTTTCCTTCCTATTTGCAATGTCAGTTGCATAGTTCTCCAATTGCATGCCAAATCTCTGACCTGATTGTGCTGCTCAGTGAGGAGTGGTGACAACTTATAATATAAGTAAATGTTATTTGAGTGTCTGTTTGCTTTTGTTTTTGCTGACCACAGATTAAAGTTGGGAGCTGTGTAGAATGTGATACTTTCAGTAGAATGATCAAAGTTTTAGATATTCTGTTTTAATAACAGTTTTATAATATGAAAATAGGTTTATTGTTCTACTTGTTGTTTTGAGTTCACATAGACAAGTGTTAAAGCAATTATCACAATATGTTTTATAATACAGTATCTCAGAATGCAATACAGTAATTTTTGTTCAACCGTAAATAGCTTGAAATCGTCCATTTAAAGATTGCAGCAGAGACCTGAACCAAGGTTCTCTTATCAAAAGAACTATGTCTGCTTTTTTTTCCCAGTTGATGGGCAGGAAATAAGAATTGATCAATTTCTTATTGGCTGTTTGTGCTGCATAGTGTTGCTGAACAGATACTAATACAAATAATGATACAAATGCTTGATACAAATTTCCATGATTTTAACAGTCACCACTGTGTCCTTACCTACAGAACAAACAAGCTAACATCTAAATAAAAGACACATGGTGTCTGCTAAAATAATAAAAGTTGATTACTAATTAGTTTAATTACAAGTTTTTATTTTATTGTGAACACAATAAACGATTTGTAGATGTTTGCTTGCTCTCAGAAGGACTGTACAGATATCATGCATCTGTCTGGCCTAGTTGAGGCTGTTGTGCTTCCCAAAATTTAATTACTAGTAAATAATAATAATAATAATAATAATGATGATGATGATGATGATGATGATGATGATGATGATGGAGGTGACCTTGGAGGTCATCTAGTCCAACCCCCTGCTCAGGCAGGAAACCCTATACCATTTCAGACAAATGGCTGTCCAGTCTCTTCTTAAAAACTGCCAGTGTTGGAGCATTCACCGCTTCTGGAGGCAGGTTGTTCCACTGATTAATTGTTCTAACTGTCAGGAAATTTTTCCTTAGTTCTAGGTTGCTTCTCTCTTACTGGAACACTACTATTATGTCATCCCTTGTCCTTCTCTTCATTAAACTAGACATACCTAATTCCAGCAACCGTTCCTTATATGTTTTAGCCTCCAGTCCCCTAATATCTTTGCTGCTCTTCTGTACTCTCTCTAGAGTCTCAACATCTTTTTTACATCGTGGTGACCAAAACTGGATGTAGTATTCCGGGTGTGGCCTTACCAAGACATTGTAAAGTGGTATTAACACTTCATGTGATCTTGATTTTATCCCTCTGTTAATGCAGCCTAGCACTGTGTTGGCTTTTTTGGCAGCTGCAGCACACTGCTGGCTCATATTTAAGTGATTGTCCACTAGGACTCCGAGATCCCTCTCACAGTTGCTATTATTGAGCAAGGTACTACCTAACTATGCCTGTGCATTTGGGGTTTTTTGCCTAAATGTAGAACCTTACTTTTTTCACCATTGAATTTCATTTTGTTAGATAGCGCCCAATGTTCAAGTCTATCAAGATCCCTCTGTATCTTAAGCCTATCTTCTGGAGTGTTTGCTATTCCTGCCAGCTTGGTGTCATTTGATGAGTTCCCCATCTATCCTCTCATCCAAATGATTGATGAAGATGTTGAAGAGCCCTGGGACACCCCTCTACACACTTCCCTCCATGTAGGTGCAGTTCCATAGAGGATCACACGCTGAGTATGGCCAGTCAGCCAGTTACTGACAGTTATTTTTTCCTCAAGTAAAGGTTAGACATTGACATAGGTATTGAATAGTGTAATGACCAATAGTTACTTCCAGACAAATCAACAATTTCTTTCCCATTTTATCTTTGAACTTTCTGAACAAAATAATTCTGTGACTAATATACTCCAGTTCTCAAAGGAAAATAGTGAATAAATGAAAGTATTATGTTGATGAAGTTTTATGTCAAATTGAAGAAGCTACTTGAAGAAGCAGCAAAATGTTTCAAACCAAAAAAGGAAAGAAATCCAGTTGCCATGACTTAACTTTCAGATGAAAATATTATATTTTGTTTGATTGCACATTTTGTATTAGCAAGGATGCTGGTGAATGGCAGAAAATTCCTGATTCTCTGTGAACAACACTTTGCATGAACAGAGCTTATGTATTTTTCTTGGCAATAGAAGTACATAACTGCCCACATTTCAAATTTATGGGACTAGAAACTTCACATCATGTGGCTATGACACCAGTAGGGATCTGATATTCCCCTGGAAAAATAAAAAAATGTCCTGAAAAACCCTCAAAGTAGTTAAAGAGCAAAACATTTGTTATAGCTGAAGTGTGTGTACTGATTTTTTACTTAATGCTCATAAGGCAGGTTGCTAGGAAAGTAAGAAAAATAAAAACATTTCACTGAGTTTAGCAAAATTCCCTCTTGGAGTTTCCCATTTTTCTTATCAACAGTTTATGCCAAAATTGTAGGAATAAATCCAGTGTTTGCAAGCACATGTTCCAAGCCCAGAAGCAAAGTAAAAGATCATGTATTGTTAGTCAAGATCTCTGAACTAAACTTACATAACAATATATTTTAATGCAGACAGAAGATAAATCCTGAACATTCTTGACAGAACAAAACAAGTTAATAAAACATATATATGAAATTCCCTTGATACTTCGGATTTTTAGATAACATTTTAATAGCAGGAATTCTTGGTTTACAATATTGAGGAAGGGAGATTCCCTAGATCAAATTAATTAACTGATAATTGAGATGAAAAATGCAAGTAACTAGTATTTTTCAAACTGATATCAACAGGATACTCTGGAGCAAATACTTCCCAAATTTGCAGTAAGCATGACAAATTCCTGTGCTGGAGGAAAGTAGCTTGGGGTTTCCTCCACAGCTAGGATGGCGAATAGTGAAGGAGCTATAGTTCTGGATGCTATAATTCAGGGGAAAAAAACTGGTTTTCCTCATTCCAAGGTTAAAAGAATTTCCTCATTCCAAGGTTAACCGTAAATTGTAAGCATTCTAAATATATCTAAAGTTGGAGTGGGCAACCAAGAACTCTTTCAAAGATGTTTGCATATATTCAGAGGACCGGGCATAGTGTTCTATCCAATGGGCTGCAATGATGCAGAAGAAGGAAATAAAGAAGAGAAGGAGTTAAAAGAAAAGAAAGAAAAAAGCTGTATCTACAATTGGCATCAAATCTGTGTTCCTCGTGCAAGTGGTCCATGGTGATTCTTGACAAAGCAATGGCTACCCTAAAGAACTTTTACTAGGCAGCTGAATACTAAGCAATAATGGCCCTGCTATGCTGTCATTATCACATAACTTCTACCTATGATGTGTTTGCACAGCACTAACTGGGTCATTCTCATTTTCCTCAGTATTTCCATGTTGTTTATGTGGGTTCATAAAAATAAATCAAGAACAATATAATTGTTCAATGTACAGAAAGTTTAATGAACCCCTTTCTCTGCTGTCCTTAATACCCTCCACAAGCTGGAGATAAATCGTCATTCTGGGAAGCCCTTTCTACATTTGCAACCTTCCTAGATAAGTGCTCCGTTTCTTGAAGAGGTCACAAAAATGGAACAGCTGTCTCTGCTGTTCCTGATGATGGGACTAATTTGAATCCCCAAATAAAGATCTTCTACCTACCAATGCCTATCTGGATTCTATTCTACTTTGACGTTAATTGATGGCATATTGACTTGTGCAGGTGCCAAGTCAGCAAAAGGAATTAAATCCAGGATGCTTGGAAGTGAAACAAACGTTATCTTATTTAACATAATTGCTGTTTAAATGCAATGCTTAAAACAAGCATAATGAATTTCTTGGATTTAAGTATAGTGAACTTCTTGGACTTTCTTGGATTTACCATTCCTATCCTTCCCTAATTTGATCTGATCACTTATCTCAGATTATGCTACGTGAAGACTTTACCATTACATTTTATGGGCCAAGGAAGGAGCTAAATCTGCCTCTCATTCTAGCACTATTAGCCTCTGGAGCAGGCTGACATTGTGTTACTTCTCAGTCCTGAAATATAATGGAATAACATAAACATATATTTCATACAACTGCACTATTTAGAAACTGAAGATACTGCATACAGCAGATACTTTTATAAACAAAAAAAACTACCCCCAAATTCAGAGATAACACTTCATAATTTATTGAATAGAGAGTTAGAATATAAAATTCACTGTGTATGAAACCATACAACTAATTTAATAAATCTTCCTGTATAGATCTATTTTTAAATGAAAGAAAAAGAAAAACTAAATTGCACCAGATTATCTGGATTTCCCTTGGTTATTGTTTAGAGATTGTTGTTTTTGTTTCTCTTCTCTGAAATGTGTTTGCAAATCCTGGGAAGCCCTTTAAATGCTAATCTAGCACGAGCAGGGATTTTCTTTAAAATATTTTCTGTTCTGAGTGCCAGCAGCTTTATGAGTCAAAACAAACAGTTCTCAGATGTACCATATCAATTGCACAAGACTGTTGGTCTGAATACAATTCAATAATTTATTTATTAAAAAGTTTTTTGAGACCAACATGACTGCCCATAAAATCATTTGATTTTAATTGTCAGTTTCTATGAAACAATACATATCCTTTTTTACTACAATGAAAAATTCAATTATATGTAAAATCTCTGATTCTGATACCAATCTATTCTGTCTGTCTACCCATCCATCCATCTATTCATCCATGACAACTTTGCTTCAGACTTAGGAAGCAAGTAAAAACAGCCATGCAAATTACTTTCATAAATATTTATCAAGACAAAAATGGCAATTAATTATCTGAGTTTAGGCTCCACTTTAGAACAGGTTTTTCTTTTTTTAAAAAGTTAAATCACGAGGATAAAGATAAACTTAGATCAGCACTCTAGTCTTTAAATTAAAAGCCTATAGGAACTGATGGAATATTCCCTGAAATTTGGCAGGCGACTGAAGAGAAATCAGTAAAGATTGTAATAAAGCTATGCTAACAACAGAGTGGCCACCAGCTTGAGAGTTCACAAGGTTAATGCTGTATGGAATGAAATTATGGCTGAATCTGGATGTTCTGCTACCATATCTGTAATTTTGCAACTAGCAAAATGTTTAGGATCATCCTACACAGATTAGAAACTGTGTTGGATGGAACACAATACATTATTGCTGGCATAAAAATAAGTCAATATGTACTTCACTGTTTACATAAAAGCTTTCAATTATGGCATTTAAGTCAAGCAGCAAAATGTGCTATAAAAAATAGGAAACCCAGAACATAATATTGTCCTCATGAAAACATATACATAGGTGAGAAAGCCATAGTACAGATATAAAAATGTCACAATTTACTAAGATATACATTATATACTGACAGCTGTAAGAACAAATTTGGAACACCATTGTCAGACGAGGAGAGTAAAATTGGAGAATATGAACAAGAATGGCTCCCATATGTACTATGCATTACGCAGCAGAGTGAATTCAGACAATTGAAATACTGTTTTAGGAAGAATATTATAAACTAATCTCAATAATAGTTGAAAGGATTCAGATAGTTAATACCCATAATGTTTAAAGTAATATGCACACATACACACACACAAACACAAATATGTGTTTGTTGTGGAAATAAACAAAAGGGAAGCAGAGACTCTCTTACAAGAAAGTTTTCCCACAATGTTTTTATTTATGTTTTATTCCATTTTAGTTGTTGTTGTTTTTTATTCCATTGTTACTATCCAATGTAGAATTTGTTTTTCCTTTGCCTTTCATTTAGGATAGGATAGGATAGGATAGGATAGGATAGGATAGGATAGGATAGGAGAGGAGAGGAGAGGAGAGGAGAGGATAGGAGAGGACGGGACAGGACAGGACAGGACAGGATAGGATAGGACAGGACAGGACAGGACAGGACAGGACAGGACAGGACAGGACAGGATAGGATAGGACAGGACAGGATAGGATAGGATAGGAAGAACGTAATTACTATGTGTTAACAATACTGGGCAGCTATTCTGAAGTAGTATTTCAACTTAAATATACACACTTGGTTCAGGACAAACAAGGTTCCCTGCCTGCTCAACCTAACCCTCTCAGTTACAAAATATAATTTCTATTGATTCAGAAAGCATCTGCATACAACCTGTCTTTAAAATAGTAACATGTGGATAATTTATTTTTCATAAAACTTAAAGTTTGCAGGGTTGTATTCTTTGTTTGTGTGACTGAGCTATAGATCTGCTTTATGATAAGGCCTTGCTGTTCCAAATCTGCACCATCAATATAAGCCTCCCACCCACCTTCCTTAAATGCAAATCTAAACCGGAAAGGACAAGTTTTCAATTAGCAAATTACCAAACAAAACAAAACCATCAAATAACGTTGATTATCACCAAGAAAATTTTGTTTTTGTTTAAATTCAAAATATTTTAAAAGATATAGAAACTCATGAAATAACATGCATAATTATTCACTGAAGTCTTATGGCTAAAACAAACACAGCACTACTTTCAATTTAATAAACAAGGGAGAGGCAACAGGTGCAACTTCTGTTAGATCTATCACTAGGAATACTTTTAGTGAATCAGAATTTGGAGCCCCTTCATTCCAGGCTTTAGTCATGGTGGTTGCCACCATGTTCAGGCACCCGTGGGGGATTAAATAGACACACTATGTTTTTGTTAGTATTGGAAAAAAATTTTTCTGTAAAAGGATTTTTTCCCCTTTGTCTGAAATGTACTGTTTAAGCATAATTACAGAATTATGACAAAATATATAAATACAGAACTACAAACATGACTGGGAAAAACATGAAAATATCCCAGAAGATGAGATTGCTAACTGGTGTGGTAACTGATGCAGTCCAGCAGTATCTAACTGAAAACAAGTCTTTCCACCCATGCAGAAAGGAAACTGCCCAAACAACAAAGGAACAAATGATCAGCTCTTAATTGATAAGATGATTTTGGCAAACTGCAAGAGAAGGAAGCCCAACTTTACTACAGTTTGGATTGATTACTAGAAGGCATTTAACTCCTTGCCACATGACTGGACAACCAACTGCCTAGAAATAACAGGAGTCAGTTGAAACATCAGAAACTTTGTGCAAAGATCAATGGCACAATGGAAGACATGGTTGCTGGTCAATGGTGATAGACTGGGAGAGGTTAATATCAAGAAAGGAAATTTTCAAGGAGATTCATGCTCAGCACTGTTTGCCATTGATTCCTCTGTCAATAATACTAAACAACTAGAAGTCAGGTCTTGGCTAACAAACAAAAAAAACATATGTCAGGGTATTCCACCTCCTTTAGATAGACAATCCAAAGTTGTATGAAAAAAACCCATCTGAAATAAAATAGCTTGTCAACACTCTAATATGCAGCCATAAATTGCAATGGAGTTTGGACTGGAAAAATGTGCTACCCTTACCATCAACAGGAGAAGTAATGAAACTGAAGGAATTAAGATGCCCTATGGAAGAAGATTTTAAAATCCAAACTCAGTGAAGAAAATACAATCAAGTTGATTAATTCCTGGGCAATTCCAGCTGATATACAACTGGAATAGTGGACTGGACTCAAACAGAACAAGAAATCCTGGATAAGAAGACCAGAAATATAACGACAATGAATCGTGCCTTTCATCTACACAGCAATCTTGACAGACTCCAATTACCAAGGAGCCTAGGTAGGAATGGAATGTTGTAAGTACACCAGTACACTTCCAATTGAAGAAGGAAAAAGAGCACCAGAAAAATATCTGAAGGACAGAGAATAAGATATACTGAATCTAATACACCACAAAGGCAGACTGAATATCAAATGGACTAAACTGGCCTGTAAGAAAGACCAAATGAAGAATAGAAAAGAACTAGCCAGCAAAACAGATAAGAAGAACACCAGGGAAAAGCTAAGAGCAGGAAAGTTGAAGAAAATGATAAAGGCTAATTCTGGCTGCACAAGACCTAGACTTAAGAACAAATACATATGAAGGCAGACCTGAGAAGACAGCAACAGACAGCAGATCTTACCTCTGCAAAGAAACTAAAGTAACAGTACTTGAAGAAGGCTGCGTAGTCTGACTACAAACAACAGCACGACAAAGTAGCAACAATGATGCATTGGAAGATCTGCAAGAAATACCACTTGCCTGTAAGCAAGAACTGGTGGGACTAAAAAAAAGTTATGTTAGAAAATGAAAAAGACCAAAGTGCTGTGGGACTTTAGAATTCAAATATAAAACATCTGCCACACAACACCCCAGGTTTAACAATTGTTGATTTAAAAAAAGACAAAAACTCTTGGATGTGAATACTGCAAAACCCAAAGACAGTAGAACAGAACTGAAAGAGTCAGAGAAAAAGACATGTAAATAGAACAACTGTGGCAAAAGAAAGCAAAGATAGTACCAACAATAATGGGCTCCTACAATAATCCCCAAACAACTAAAGCATTACTTGAACCCCATCAGCATTGACAAAATCACACCAGTCAATTGCACAAGGCAGTTTTAGTTGGAACAGCTTACATCCTGCCACAATGGCATTAACACTATCAAACAACCATGGCTGCTTATCTTGGGAAGGATTTGATAGATGGATAAAACTCCAAATCCAATATCAACTGACAATGTGACCAAGAACAACAACAACAATAATAATATTAACATGCCAAGAAACTGCCATAAAGTTTTTAGGAATTTTGCTCAATTTGAACTATCTTTACTTTAATCTGCTAATTCAAATGAAAAAAATATCCAGAATTCTAATACAGAAAAAACTTCTATCAATAAATGTAACCAGCAAGTTTTTGTGTTGATAAGAGTCAAGGGAACCATTTTGCTTCTTTGACCAGAAACTCTACCATGATAGGGGATGTGCAAAATCAGAAAATGCATTGCTTTAAAATACTATTGCACAAAATGCAATAGTAGTGTCTTACAATTTTGACAAATAATAACAGGCAAAAAATTGCATTTCTATGTATCTAAGACACTTTGAATACGTATAAATATTCAATATTTTAAGAGAAAATGATATGACATGTGAGCATTAGTTATTTTTGTCTTTAATTCTTCATGAATGTTTATAATAGTTCTGATTGCCTGTTGATATTTTTGTTAAGCAATGCCAGAAAGCTGCAAAATATTATAACCTAGATAGTTTAACTTGTTGATTTAAACAAGTGCCAACAGTATATCCACAAGAAGTCCAAAACACCTTGCCACATTCAATCAATACCTTTTTTACTGAAATGAACATTTTTATGGGACCATACAGGAAAAGATGCAGCTTGGAACCAATTGGTAGTGGAATACCCCTACTTCCTCCAAATATTTTCTGTTTTGTATTAGAAGTACAGCCCTATTTATAACACTTCAATTTTTCTATATGGATATGAAAGATTTTCTGACAGTGGACATTTGTCATGATTTTTAAATTGCATTTGAGTAGGCCTTAGAATTCTACAAATGTCTATAGTTATGAAGAAGATTCATTTATAAATGAGTCCTGTCATTCAATGTTATTCACATTGTCATTATTTCTCCTCTGCTTTATTAAATTAGATGAGCAGAATGTCATGTAATCCACTTCTCTCATATCAATTACAGGAAAGTAGTTTAGTTATGTAAGGTGAGGGGATTTGTAGTTTAACTATACATGTATTATGTATTATATATGTCGCCTCTAGGTGAGATAGGCGGCATATAAATTTAATAAATAAACAAATAAATATGTATACTTACAGGTCATTATGAATCAGGCCATAAATCTGTGGTAAGTTATGATGATAGATTCCTCGCATGATAATTAGTAATAGTATAACAATAAGGGCTGGAAGACCCCAACCCAAAAGAAAAAAAATTAGATAACGCCGTTCTGTGTGTTCATCGTTCATCACCAGGATATACCAAAAATTAACAGCCTATGGAATAAAAGGGAACATTAAATCAATATGCTTAATAGTATTTTACTAACAGTTCTGTAAAAACAACTTTTTAGAAATATACTTATGGCAACATCCAACCCAATTAGAAACATAGAAAACTAACAGCAAAAAAAGACCTTGTGGTTCATCAAATCTGTCCTTTGAATTTTTCCTTGTTTTTTTATTTTTTGTAATTAATTAATTATTTTGAATTATTATTTTTATGATGGAGGTATGCTTATGCCAAGCATGTTTAAGCTCAGTTACTGATGTTTTTATTATTCAAAAATAAAACAAAACAAAAAACAAAAAAAAGCATGGATCTAAGAGTAGCAATCTGTATTTGCAACCAGTATATTCTAGATTTAAGAAAAAGAGTTCACGTAAAGCACTATAATTTATTCCATGGACAAAAGTTCTAATTTTTATGATCTTTAAAGGTTGGTATCAAATATAAATATCCTTGGGTCTGCCTCTACTGTGTAAAAGCAGTGATTCATATAGGCTAAACCAAAAGGCAGTATGTACAACAGATAAAAATATTAGAGTAGAATCCAGGAGAAATAATTTCAAGTCACCACTTGGGTCAGGCACCTCTTTCAATATATCCTCACAGAGTATGCCCTGGGATGTATGCCCTGGATAAGATGACAGTTTTATGCATGTGCAACACAGTGTAAAAAAAAGAGCAACAGAAATGTTTTGTTTAATTTTTATCCCACTCACCTGAATTGCAGAATTAGCAATTAATTTACATAACATGCAAAACAGACTATCTGCATTTGTCAGACTGGAATATGTAAGGGTTATTCTGAATCATGCATAGAACTGCTGATTACATTAATGCAGTGGTTCTCAACCTTTTTAATGCCGCGACCCCAACCGGTCATAAGTCGAGGACTAAACCAGTTGTAAGTCGAGGACTAAACCGGTCGTAAGTCAAGGACTTTCCCTGCCCGGGAGCGCCGCGCATGCGTGGTTCCGCCCCCTGCGCCGGCCGAGGCGTAGCTGGCAAGCGGCAGAGATGGAGCAGGCCGACCACCAGCTGGCCCAGCCCAAGGGAGGTAAGGCACCCGCCGGAAAAGGGGAAAAAAATGGCGGACAGCCTTGCTTGGTGACCCCCGTGAAATGGTCGATCGACCCCAAATGGGGTCCCAACCCACAGGTTGAGAACCACTGCATGAATGCCCATATCATTAAACCTATTTGTAGAGGGCACAGGTGTCAAACTCGCCACATCACCTGACTTTTTTCGGAGCTGGGGTGGGTGCAGCCTCCGCATGATGAAACCAGCCTGCGGGCTGGCAGTTTGACACCCCTGGTATAGAGCATTTGGAGAAAATGAAACAATGCCAATACTTGGCAGCTAAAAATAGGTCTTCTGCTAGACATTGCATGATAAAAATAATAATTTAAAAAAGATTTAAAAAGAAACTGCGTGGTAAAGTAACCCCAAAACTTTTGAAACCCAAATCTCCTCTCCTAAATGAACCATTTGCAAGCAGGAAGCATTAAGTCGCATTGAATTTATTCCTAATACATTTAACTTAAAAATGATCTAAAAATTTATTGAGCTCATGCCTCCTGAGAATTCAACATTTAGTGATAAATAGGCAATTGTTTAAATGTACCTTGGCAAACATTTCAAAAGGTCAAAGGAGGAAATTAATGGCTACACATTTTCTTAATACAATCAGGAAAAAATGATGTAGTAGACATTTTAAATAACACACTGTGTGTGTGTTTGTTTCTGGGTGCATGCATGTATATGTATTTATTAGCAGCTCATCATTTTAATGAACCTATGGAGCTTTCTGTGCCCTGCATTCATTTTATAACTATGTTGTTTTCTTTTTGTGATATTAAAAAAACAGAGTGCTAGCTAGAATGTATCTTGCTGCATGATCTTGTAATAAAACTGGGCCATGCTTCAGCCACAGACAGATGAACCCTGGTATTTATTTTTGTCATTCTATTTAGCCAAAGAACCATGATCCCATTAATTCTACCTCTTAGAACAAGATTTTTTAGCCATGCAATTTTCTAAGAACTGGTACTATGTGTCCTTACCCTTGTTTTCTGTAATTGTTTAATCACAGTTACGTATCATCTTATCTCTTATTGCCTAAATGATAATAGCGACCCAACTGGACCTTGTAAACCTTGTGAACTTGTTTTGTTTGCTATTTCTTGTATGTACATTCCTGATATGTAATGTCATTTTTTAAAATCTTGATAATTATATGCCTCTCATCTTTTGGTATTCTAGAATTAAACAGATCAAATACAAACAGCAGATCTAACTTTAGCAATATTTTTCTGTTGCTATGGGGTAATAATAACAAGTAGTTGTATGGACACAAAAAGGTACAGCCATTCTAGAAGAATGAACTCATGCAGAAATTTATGCTGGGGAGTAAATCAGAAATAACTTACACTTTATTTGAAGTATAATCAAACATCCTTTCTTGGTAGATCTGTTTTAAAGAGAAGCTGGATAGCAGCTGGATAGCATCATGATTAGAATGCCATATTTGACGTAGGAGACCAGAGGTCAAATCCTGGATGATACTTACCTTACCAGTAGGGTCCATGGGCAAAGATTCCCTAACGCTTCACCTGCCTATCTCAAAATATGTGACATGAATGAGGAGAGTCATACAGACTCAGACATCACTCAGATTAAAAAAGTCCACATCAAATATTGGGGAACCAGGACAACTTGATAGTAAGTGGACAACTGAAACAAATCATCCATGGATAAGACAAGAGAACTTGGAATTGATGGAATATTACTACAGCAGCAGACCTAATGAGAGGGGATAAATGAAAAGTATGAGGAAAGCATGAATGGACAGAAGACCTGCATCCTCACTGAGAAACAGCTAGTTACCCAACACTTCAACATAGTTAAGATGAAGCTGCTGTCACATATTAAAAATGGAATGTTGCCTGCTCTCAAAAGAAAATATATATTTATCCATACACATACACAACACACATTTACACATGCTATATACATATACTGTGTTTCCCCAAAAGTAAGGCATACCCCGAAAATAAGCCCTAGCTTGATTTTTGGGGTGGGCCTAATATAAGCCCTACCCCAAAAATAAGCCCTAGTTTTGGGGGCGAGGCGCATGCCTAAAACTCAAGCTAGGGTGGGGTTGTGGAGCTGCCCCACGCGCCCTGCACCCACTTACCTTGCAGCCAGGCCTCTCCTCACCCGCCCACTTCTTCTGCGGCGTCTTCTGCAGCCAGGCCTGCATTTCTCAGACACAGGCCTTTCTAGAAGGCCTGTGCAGCCAAGACCCTGCAAGGCCTCTACAGCCAAGGACTGAGCTATGGATTGAATCCATAGCTCGGTACTCGTCTGCATAGGCCTTCCGGAAAGGTCTGACTGCAAAATGCAGACTGGAATGCAGCTGCAGAATGAAGCTGCTCCTTTGGCCGCAGAAGAAGTGGACCTGCTGGGTGGGGCTGTTGCTGCCGGAAGTGAGTAAGACATCCCCCAAAAATAAGAGCTGGTGCATCTTTTGGAGGCAAAAAAAAAAATAACACCCAGTCTTATTTTGGGGGAAACACAGTATATACCTACACACACACACACACACACACACACACACACACAGATACACACATATAGTTTGTATATATATTGTTCCTTAAGAACATATTGTTCCTTAAGAACAATATGGAAACTGAGGATACCAAAGGCAGAATGTGTTTCTCTAGAAGTGTCCAGTATTGCGATGCAAAGAGTGTAATAGATATAGCGTGGGTAACTCTTCATACCTGTCAGTTACTCCTTTAAAAAGAAAAGAGCCTTCTATATTTTTACAATAGTAATGAGGGCTGAGGAAAATATGTGTTTGAGTTAAAGAAGCAGCAACAATTTAATACAAGTTAATAGGAAATAAACAATATGATTACAGTAGGAGTCATTACTATATACAGGCAACAGACAGTTTGGTACATTAGTTAAGATGCTGAATTAAAAACCACAAAACTGTGAGCTCCAGTTCTCCCTTAGGAATAAAAGCCAGCTGGATGACTTTGAGCCAGTCATTCTCCTAGTGTTGCTGTAGCAGTGAAAATAGGAAAGAGGAACATTATGTATGGCATTTTCAGTTGTTAAAAACAAAGGTAGGATATAAAGAGGAGGAGAAGAAGAATAGGGATGAGGAGAGAGGAGGGAGAAGTAAAAGTAGAAGAAGAGACATTTATGCTTCTTTTTGTAGAAAAAATATCCCCCTTAAATATAAATACGTACTAAAGGAATGTTAGCCAAAAGCAAAAGGGCAGCAGCCACATAAATCCAGGAAAAGGCTTAGCCCTTAGGGTTTGCTGAGAAGCCCTTTGTTCATTGCCTGAACACTCTTGATGTTCCTTTCTGGAATCAGATCCAAAACTCTGCACTAAAAAGCAGAATTTTTACTAACCTGAATAAGCATCCAGCTGAACTGACAAAGGTAAAGATAGTGGGTAACTGAACCCAAAGCAGAGCAACTTTCTTCAGAGAGCTGCTGACTTGTGTAAGCTGAAGCCAGAAATGATATCTAGAAGAGAATTATAGCNAAGGAAGGAAGGAAGGAAGGGGGAGGAAGGAAGGAAGGAAGGAAGGAAGGAAGGAAGGAAGGAAGGAAGGAAGGAAGGAAGGAAGGAAGGAAGGAAGGAAGGAAGGAAGGAAGGAAGGAAGGAAGGAAGGAAGATTTACAGACTAAGAAACTAGGGGCATTCTATCAAGCAGCATATCCTCCAGCTTGGATTCATGAAAAGTGTAAGCTGGGTCTCAGTGAAAAGAAGGCAACCCAATATAGCTTAGAGGTTTTCCAAAAAGACAGAGGGGATTTATTACTTCAGAACAAGAGTTTGGGAGAGTTTACTTGGGGCCATCACTATTGTCAGGCTTCATCTTCCAGCAAGAAATTACTACCTGGGAAAGCACACTTGAAATACAGATAGATTGTGTGTATTGAATTAAATAATTTAGCAATGCATTACACATAGTCCTCAAATTATGATCATAATGGAGCCTGTCCATTACAATTGTAAGCTGTAATGGTTGTAAAATGAATCTACCATGTGACTGATTCAATTTTACATCATTTTTTGCTTTGGTCATTAAAAAAACATGCTGGTTGTAAAATAAATATCAAGTTATTAAGTGAATGCTGCAATCATCAAGAAAAGCTATGGTTTGCTGAAACTACAGTTCAGCCAAAAAACAGAAATAACTACTGATTTTCATTAAAATTGTAGTAAATTACAGTCACAGGTCTGTGGGACGCTGCAAATGGTAATAAATGCAGCTGTGTTGGCAAACACCCAAAGTGCAATGACATCACTTGGGGGGGGGCAACCATTGGAATTTTGGATCCAAGTTGTCTCTTCTTTTGTTTTGGTTGGAACTTCAAACAGTCACTAAGCAAACAATCGTAAGTCAAGGATTACCTGTACTGTGTCTGAAGAACAAGCTCAATGCATAGAAAAAATGTTCCAAGCCACTTACATTTTACCTTCCTTCATATGTAATAGATTACTTAGCCCCCTCTTTTGACAAGGTTATCTGTATCCCCTGTCCATTTTAACCATCAGGTTGTCTTCTACTGACTGTAAAAGCTAACAGTCATATTTGTGGCTAAAGAGGCTGAAGGACTGGGTTGCAACATCCTTGGTGTAGTTCTCATCAAAGGTTCAGAGGTGGGAACAGATATGCTATGCTTGTTCACTTTTGTATTCAATTCTAGTTAGGTCAGATATTAATGTCTGAGCCTATAAATGTACAATATGTAAGTTGCAAAGTTCCAACTTGAGGGAAATAAATACAGACTGTTCTTATCTTTAGGTGAAAACAACAGGAGGAAGTTTATGGCATCTCTTTGCTCATCTCAAAGCAACTCAACTTTACTGATATTTTTTCTTTTCTCTCTCTTCCCCACTGTCCCCCAATTTCTATTTCCCAGCTTGGTGCATTATTTGATCTGTAGAAATCTCATCTCTACAAATTTAGAAGACATTTGTAACACGGAATAAAAATATGTAAACTATATATATATGGTTTTGAAATATGTGAACTGAACAATTTGGGAAGGTTTGATGTGTAAGTGTATTTATTTTCATGGGTATAAGGAAAATAACACCTTCTCCCAGAAAACTAACTTTCAAAATAGCCTTTTCTACAATATATTCCAAAAATAAGAAAAACCAGAGGGAAAAAAATAACAATTAGCAAGGATAGCTGCAGAAAATAGCAACAGTGCCGGCTGGCGACGCCCAGGGGGAGGGCCTTCTCTGTTGGAGCCCCCACCCTATGGAACGAACTACCCCCAGAGATCCGGGTGATTCCGGATCTCCCCTCCTTCCGCCGCGCCCTCAAGACATGGCTATTTAAGCTAGCAGGACTGGCCTAAGGGGTATTTTAATTTGGTTTTAAAATAATTTTAAAATGAAACGGCCAATAATTAATATTTCATTTTAATTACATTTTTAGATTTAGTATTTTGTATTGTTATCTGTTTTAACTGGCTGTAAGCCGCCCTGAGTCCGCTAGGAGAAGGGCGGGGTACAAATTTGATAAAATAAATAAATAAATAAATAAAACGTAAGAACATTTCTTAGCAAACCAATATCACCTTGCAAGATTTAACTACTATAGTCATCAAAGACTTAGCTTGATAATTTTTAAATTTAAGATAGAAAATTTTATTATATAAAAACTTTCAATGCACTTACAGCTATTTTTCAATTTTTACTTAGCTCTAGATATATAATGGAAGTAACCTTATATTTATTAACATTAACATTGCAGAAAGCATTGTTAATATTGATATGAACTTTTTCAACCTTAAAAGTTTAATTCACCTAAATCATCATAGTGTTAAAAGTCTCTAGCTAATTCTGTATAAATATCCCTATACCCTTAATATAATATATGTAGGTTACAGTGCAGTAAAATTATCTAAAAAGAAACACTAGTGAGTTTGATCATTTTTACTACTTGGTTTGAAACTGTAAAAATGATGGTATTTTGCCCAGACCTATATACTTCTTTCATAACTTGAAAAGTAATAGCAGCAGCAAGGACAATGTATATGTCTTCTATAACTCTTGACATTTTCCAGTTTCTTAAAAGAACAGTTGTTTCCACAGTGTGTTAGAATGGTGTATCCTTTCTGTTCTTTGTTGGCAATAAAGATGTTTTTGCAGCTAGATGTGAAAGACTGAACACACTGTTTATATACTCATACTTACTGACAATTTGGCTGCAAACAACAATTAAGATGAATAACCCAAAGCCAAATTTAGAATTTAAAATCTGCTGTTCTCCATTAAAAATGCTGACAAAGAGTAACCAGCTAATCAAGTAATTCTATGTAATGCATACTTTCTTTCTTTAAGATACTTGCCTGGCACACTGACATGTATGATGGCTAATAGGATGCTTTTGATTTAGCTGAGTTAAAAAATGTTGCATCCATCTTCAGAGGCTGAGGTACCAGGAAATAACTACCAAAAAATAGGCAGGTTCTTTTCTATATGTTTCTCTAGAAAAATCATTTTACTAAACTCTGATTACACACAATGACTACAGTCTTAAATGTTTCATTCTAATAATTCACCTTTAAATGAGAGGGCTGTCACAGAGAATATGGTAATGGAAGCAGATTGTTTTCATTTCATTTTTTTCAGGACAGATTCACATTCATAGTTTTCTACTTTGAACATCTGTAGAAGAGACCCATCAAATTTTGAGGGATATATCTATTAGTATATATGTAACGATATAGGTCATGGGCATAAGTGGCCTGGAAATTCTCTTATGGCAGCGGTTCTCAACCTGTGGGTCGGGACCCCATTTGGGGTCGATCGACCATTTCACGGGGGTTGCCAAGCAAGGCTGTCCGCCATTTTTGTTGTCTGCCATTTTTTCCCCTTTTCCGGCGGGTGCCTTACCTCCCTTGGGCTGGGCCAGCTGGTGGTCGGCCTGTTCCATCTCTGCCGCTTGCCAGCTACGCCTCGGCTGGCGCAGGGGGCGGAACCATGCATGCACGGCGCTCCCGGGCAGGGAAAGTCCTCGACTTACGACCGGTTGGGTAGTCCTTGACTTACGACCTGTTTAGTCCTCGACTTACGACCGGTTTAGTCCTTGACTTACGACCGGTTTAGTCCTCGACTTATGACCGGTTGGGGTCGCGGCATTAAAAAGGTTGAGAACCACTGCCTTATGGGGTCTTTGGTGCTCTTCGTTGTTTTCCTGCAGATGTTTCATTACCAAACTAGGTAACATCATCAGTGCACTAAGCTCTGAGAACGCCAAGGATCCCCAGTTCAATCCTGAGCTACAAATATTCTCTTCTATCACTAAATTCTACTATATTGGCTGAAAAGAAATCTAATAAAGACATTCACAATTCCCTCCAAAACCACTAGATATAGTATAAGAATTCATATGAAATTATTTACTTCATCCAACATTACTTCATAAAAAACATTATACACCTATAATCTAGCAGACTTAATATTTGACATCCATTTTTAAAAATCCATAAAATAATAAAAAATATCTTAAATAGCTTTATGATGGTAATGATTTTTAATTTTTTTAAATAACATTGAAGATTTAGATTAAATTTAAACTACATCTGACCTATTCCACAAGTTGTCTATCCTTGATTTAGCCAAATTAAATTACTTAAGGTTTAAACATGTTTAATTATCAAGTAAACAATCAATTATCTTAGATTCAAATGCTTCAACAGATAAAACCAGACCCTAATATCTGGAATTCTCTGGATTTACTATGACTTCTGTAATGTTCTACATTCCCAACCTTGTCATATTTGGTGAAAAATCTATGATTTTTATTTCTTACTATATCTAGAAATGGGGGGGAAGGTAACCTAGGGCTTATTTTTTAAGTTCTGATCAGAACTGGATTTGGCAAATAATTATATTGCTCTTTAGTTGTGTATTCTGTAGCTAAACCTACCCTAATCCTTTAATATCTTCATAGAGTTTGCCCTTCACCAACTTGTTTGCCTTCTTCTGAAATCACTCCAATTTGTCACTGTATTGGAAACAATACTCTAAATTTGTTTTGGTGAGGCTGACATAGTGAAACAATTACCTCTAATGAACTAGATCTATGGTCCTATTGTCTTTTGACTAGTTATAATGTAATTCTGATTAATGTGGTTGAAAAAGATTTCTCAGGTCCCTTTCATTTTCTTTTTTTCACCAGCTTTCTTCCCCCTGCATCATACTATTTATATTATATTCTGCAACCATATTCTAAATATACTCTTATTGAAATCATATTTATTCACATCAACTTTCAAAGTATATTTGTTCAATCCATCTGTCAGATTAATAAATTTAATTATCTACATCAATAGTTTAGGAGCCATTTGACTTTGGCCACACAAAAACAATTTTCTAAACAGAGGTTAATGTTAGACTTGCAGCATTATTGTTTAATCAATAAGAATCTATCCAGCATTGTACCAATTCTTAAGTAAATTGAAAATAGACTCCTTTGTCACTGAATGATCAAATGAACACAGAATGATGTACAAGATGAGAGCTTAATAACAAGCCAGTAAGACCTTCAATCACAATTACAATGAAACAACTATATTTAAGATCTAGTTTTCTCATGGTTTTTATGTATACTTGATGCTGAACTGCTAAAGGCATTGTGATGAATTATGTGAGGCTAGTTTTTATGTTGCTTACTAGTCAGCATGAAGGGAGCTTTTAGGATTTTAACACACCAAGAGGAGGTTTATCTTTTTTCTTCCAAAAGTAATCATTTCCTTCATGCTGCGAGTAACCTTAAACAAAAAGCTAACATTGATACCAAATCTGTCCACCCACATACCTCCTATTAAATGACTGCTAATGGAACAGTCCTATATGCAATTCATGTGAAGAAACAGCAGTAAAATCAATAGAATTAAACTACAGGATTGTATTCTTAATATGATTTGACCATATATGGAACAAAGAGATATATGTTCAATGTACTTCAGGAATATGAAAGTTATTATTTATTTCAACTGAGTAGTTTGTATTGCTATTTACAAATTGGAAGTACCATATTGATATCTAAAAACTATGAAAAGGGTTTTTATTTTATGTCATTTAGGAGGAATTGCATAGCCTCAAGAATGTGTAAGCTTCATTTTGCTTGGACATGCTGCTTATTTTATCTGGTGTTAAGGAAATGACAGCTCCGATGAAAGCCAAGAACATTGGCTAGGCCTGAGACATCCAGTTTCATTATGCCATTTACCCCTGTACTAATAACTTACCAAACAGTTTTTCTATAAAATTGGGAGAAGGGCGATTAATATAAAAACACATGCTACCTTGTGCTTTTGAAGGACACATATGATAGCTAGATGCTTCATATAATTCCCATTTTGTTTTTTGTCACCAGGATTATGACAATTGAAATATTTCTTTGCAGCTCAGTAGTAGGTGTCCACATAAACAGAATGTGTGTGTTGTTTTTTGTGGGCCTATATGAAACATTCCATAATCATTCCCTTGGTCTTTATTTTTCTACAAGATAGGTGGGAGGTAGTTGTTGTGTCCTGGGCCTGTTGAGGAAACTCAGCAGGCCCAGAAAAGGTTGCAAATGGTCCCGGGGATTGTAAAACCTGCCCGGGACCAGACTGAGCGGCGCCAGCCTTGCGCGCATGCGCAAGGTGCGAAAACGCTGCCTTCCTATTGGTTAGCACTAGATGGGTTCCTCACCCTATAAAAGGCCTGCGAGCCTTTTGCTCTTTGCTTGGAGTTGGAGAAGGAGAATAAAGAGCTATTGTTTACACAATGCGTCTTCGTCAATTGCTTGCGAACCGCAAACACTACAGTAGTCATTATTATGAACTACCAGTTTGTCAGTATAATAAGTTTAAGCAAAAGCAAGCATTTTAGTAGAATTTCCCCCTTTTAAAAATGATATTAAATCCTTTTGCTTGTCTAGTGGACTAGAAAAAAACCAACAAAAAGAAGATATGCTACTGCTCCTTGCTGGATTCGTTTACTTTATTTTATTTTACTATAAACAAAGCAAAACAAAAATGCTTCTCCTGATGGTTACTGCAACATTAACATCACCACAGCAAAAGAAACAAAGAAACAAAACATTTCTCGATATTATCAAGCTCTGTGAATTAGGATTTAAATCTGTTTTGAAAATTCAACATTAACAAAGCACAACAGCATTCAGAAAAGCTTGAGCAAGCCAACTAAAGCATATCAGTATTTGAAAAATCCCTGTAAGCCACAAGAATTAAAACTCAACAACCAATCAATCCAACATGAAATCTTTTGAAAACATTCAAAGCCATGGTTTGTGGTTTGGTTGGTTGGCTGGTTTCAAGTCTCAAAATATATTTTCTACTTTAACTCAATAGCACTGGATTTAATACAATTGTATCTATGTATGTCATAATTTTCTAAATCTTGAATCTGTATACTGTATGTATTAGGCATTAACATACATATCACTCTATGTATCATTAGGTGAGATGGACAAAGGGATTTTGCAGCCTGCTATATTAATATCTAATACTTCAGTGAAAAAAAAATTCTGCTATTTTGCAATCATGAAACAAAGTTTGTATAATAAATTCAGAATCAAGAAGTATTACACCTATAGACATTATCCAACTGAGATCCCATTTAAACTTATTTCTTTGTGAAAATAATATTATTTAAGAAAATGATATAAAGTTATATACGTAAAAGTAAAAAAGAATGATTGCTCTAGCAATATATTTTTCTAGCATTCCAATGGACACATCCAAATATATTGGTTTTCCAATGTAAAAATATTGCTCTCCTGATAAAAGGTTGCATATATTAGAATGATTTGCTGATGTTTTTGTTTGGAAAACTTCCCCTATTGTAAAATAGTGAAGTACAAATCTGACCTTTATCAAACAAACAATCAAGATGCAGTAGCACATTTGATTCTAGCTGATAAATGCCTGACTGCACTGTTACAACCAGCCAGCAAAATGAACACAAATATATGTGTAATATGGCATTGTAGTGGAACTGCAAGATTTTTTTCCTACATGAACACAGTGTAGTTTCCTGTACATATATGTGTAGGAAACAGATTGATGTGGCCTTGGGAGTTTTCCAAATCCTGTTTTCCCACAAACAATGAATAAAGTTCAAAAGGACAAAAGTGAATGCAGACTATATTCTATGTTGAACTCTGAATTTGGATTTAGGCTAATTTCTACAATACAAAAGTTAAATCAAAAGAAACCAGAGATAAGGTGCTCTGCTACAGACTATACTGAAAAGTAATGCCCTTGCTGGAAATTCTAAGAAGAGTTCAAGGTGAAACATATTTAACAAACCAATTTAATTCTAAAATTAATAAAAAGTGCAAATATCAGGATAAAATAATTAAAGGTATTATGTCTATTCTATCATTAAAATATTATCCAAGTACTGGTCAAGAACTGAAACTTTCAGAGCTTCAGAAGGGCCGGATTTGCATATTATCTTTGTAATAAAAAGGACAAAAGTGGCAGGCTTTTGTTAAAGCAGGCTCCCCGGTTTTCTGGAGGCTGTTTGGGTTTTGATAGGGAGAAACAGGCTAAGATTCCAGTGCAGCCAGACAGAGTGGCTCTGGGCTTGAAGGCTTGCTGATTCTAAAAAGATACCATCTTTAGTTCTGAATGGGGTTGCACCTCCCTAAGCAGAACTGGTTTGTAAATACAGTAAATACCGGTGGCAGCTGTGCCCCAAGATGGCCTTTGCTCATATCCATTTTGGGAACTAATTATGACTTTTCCTGCAAAGGGACACTTTACTCATTTTCACTCACTCCTTATTCATCTCTTGACTGTACTACTACAATACACTCAAGAGTGCAACACTGCAGGATAGAGGAAATTCTTGGTGCTTATGTACATTAATGAGTAAGTAATACTGTACAAGAGTTAACTACTGCCTGTGGTATGCCTTGCTTATCTACTCAGACGGACATAACTAGTGAGAGTAAGTAATAAATTAGCTTCATTATTAATAACTGGCTTATTCCTCCCTAGTATACTTTTTCATAGACTGTTTCCAATCCTGAAAGAAGCCTAAAATACCCCACCTGATTGCAGACTGATTTTTTAGGCATATGTTTGGATAGTAATCGTATGAATCTTTTTTAGAGTACTATGTACTAACTACAAAAATGTTGGTGGTATAATTTGCTTAATAATTGATTATGCCAAGTGGGCAATTATAGGAACATTCTTTAAACTGGCTGGGAAACAGAGCGGGAACATATCCCAAATTATGACTGCACGATTGAATTCATCCTAAACCTCCATATAGAACATATAGCACAGCTCATCTGTTGTCGTGGAAAAGAAGCAAAACACAGATTTCTCAATTGCTAGAATAACTTAAACATGAGCAAGCTGGCCAAATTAATGGGTCACCACATGTTTTAACTGTGTCTGAATGACTGCAGTATTTGTCCTTGATTCTGCCTTCTAAAGCGATGATGGGTATGAAATCATAATCCTAAAGACAATGTGCAAGTATTACATCACTATGTAGCAGAAGCTAAATGACACAGCAGAAACCAACCCCAGGAGTTTTCATTTAAAAACTCAAATTGTGCTTTGCATACTGATGCTGCTACCTTGTTTCTACCCTGGGGAAAAAGAAAAAAAAAACATGCCAGCCAGAGGAGCTAATCTATCCTACAGGGCTCCAACAGTGAGCCTTTCAGAAGCTGGTTGCTGCTGCTGCTGCTGAACTGAGAGATGTATTTTTTCCCAGCAAGGCTGCCCTTCCCCCAGCCTTCCTCTACTCTCTCTGTCATAGCTAAACTGTGCCGGCTCAAACTGGCTTGCTCCAGCCTCAGCAGCATCTTCTCTTTCTCTCTACCTTGTAGCTTTGTTCCCAGATTTAGAATGCAGCCTGTGTCTTCAAAGCTGCCCGTGTAATGAATCTGCTAACTAGCAGACAATTTTAGAACATTCATGCTTTTAGGATAAACATACTGGAGCAATGTATTTCATGGCAGCATTAGTTGTACTGTGCAGCTAATCTACGTGACACAGGTTTAATCTTTCAGAGCCACAATCTTAATCTGCATTTATTTTGTTCTTCTTATGATGTGATCCACAGTAGATTTAGAATATTTTTTAAAGAAATCTGTTTGTGAAAACAACCTAACAGTCATTTTAAATACTGAGAGAATTATATCAATTTGCTGACTGCAAAACAGTATAAAAACATTTTGAATTTTTTTAAAATGCTTTTAATTTGAAGGCACATGCTTATATGGGAGAATTATCTTCAGTGTGGTGCAATTTCCAGGCTCAATTTACAATTCAATATCAGGGTTTATTGAATGACCTCATCTTATCAATCACTGTTTCAGTTACCTTGTAAAATTGCTGTGAGGATTTAATGCAGATTTCTTTGGGAAAATAACAGTGCAATTTAATTATGTTTGCACAGTATTGCTGAAATGTTTTACAATTATCAACCAAATATATTTTACCATTCAACATAGCTGTGCCATATAACTGAATGGTGATCCTGATACCACTTCATAATTTATCAGAAAATGCTGGAACTCGAATTAGGTTAGTTTTCCAAAGCTATGACCTATCAATCAACAATTGAAACCCCAATATTTTTTATAACCTTGAGAGATAATTTGTTGAGACAGAAATCAAATGAGGGAATAAAGAGTATTCTTTCACTGTGATTAGCTCGGTTTCATCTGAAGTCTGTACAATAGCCAATGAAAATGCTGATCAACTGCATTTCACAGATTTGGACCATGTGCTGGATTAAATCAGACACTGGCCAAATAAAAACTGGAGGCTCACTGAGGTGTTAGGAGTGGGACAGAAAATGCTTTCCCAATAGCAGAATCACAATATCGCAAAAGATTTTTCCAAATTTAACTTCCACGGCTTCACCTCTTTGCATTTACCTTTGCTTTAAATAATCTTCAGAATAGTTGCATGAATTGTTTCTTTTTAAGGAGAGAAGAATGGGGGAAAAAATCCAGATAATTCAAAATAGCTTCTTGCAAGCCAATAGATGTTGAATGCTATTTACATTTTTTCTTTTGATAGACTGTAGTTCCTTTATATTTATGTAAACCTCTGGAACCTGTCTAATATGTCCTAATAGATAAATATTTTGATTGGATTTCAAGTAAGTCAGGATGGAGGGGAAATGGGTCAGGGGAGAATGACACAATCGGGGTGTGTAGAAGAACAATTCTAAAAACTACTCTTAACAATGTTCTTATTACAAAAACAATGCTTCACAGGAACATCTGTAATAATTAGACATGTCAATAATGAAAAATTGGTGGGAGTGTATAGTTGCAAAAGTAATTGAAAATGAACAACTGCTAAAATATTGTGAGATTTCTGAATACAAAAATGATAAAATCTTGATGAATAACATGCCAGATGTAACTCTGGTTGAAAAGAAGAAAGTGTGGATAATTGATGTGGCAGTATCAGAGGATAATAGAATACAAGAGAAAGAACTGGAGAAGATCATAAATATCAAGATCTGAAAATTGAAGTTGAAAGATTATGCCATAATCTGGCAGTGATGGTTCCATAGCTTTCGGCACACTGGGTACCATATCAAAAAGCCTTGGATGGCACATAGAAAATCTGTGTATTGACAGATTTTCCATATGTCAATTACAAAAGGCTATACTGCTTCGATCCACACATATAATACATTGATACATTATGACATCTTAGGTTCTTGGGAAGAATTTGAATGAAGGCCAATACCAGCTAAAGAACTGGCAGCTGTGAATTCACATTGTTGTATATGTAATAATAATGCTATAGAATAGACTAAACATATTGTCAACATGAAGCCTTTTTCTAGGCCAGTGTGATTATGCCAACCAGAATGTTAATGCTCTACAGTAGAGAAATGGAACAAATACTTTTGCAGAGGAACATAGCATTAAAAAAAATGGAGATTCTTTTCTTGCATTTTGTATGCCAAACATGTGAAATTCCCTGGTCTTTTGCTAAATAGCTAGAACTTCCTAGCTTTAACAAGATTTGCATAGCATCATGTTCCAAGATGTGTAATTCTTGTAATATTTCCTCATTTTTTTTACAAGGGGACTTTTAAAGTCCATGAACTACACAGGCTTTTGCAAAGTGGTGAGACTATACCAAAATGATGACAAATGCAATGATATCATAGTTCAAACCCATTATATTTGCATCCTGATGTCAGTAAGTTAGGGAATTTGTATTATAATACAACACATATTTCATCACCTGGTTCCTTTGCTCTTACCACAGTTGCCCATATATATAAAGGGAGGAAGGAATAAGTTACTTTAAGATGTTCTACAGTAAAGGCTGTTTAATCCTTACAATCACATTTTAAACTGTCTTATATCAGTGTAGATTCACATATATTAATGTACACAAAGGTGTGTAGTGTTTGCTTTGTATATACGTGTTTGCTAACTGTAGGATTTCATTAATATTATCTACATTATTATAAGATAGGCTGGAAGCAACCATTTCAGAACGTGATGCTAAATTAACACCCACATGCCCATAAAAAAAAATGCTCAGATGTATCAGAGGAGCTATAAGGACATATACTCTACCAACCTGAATATGTAAATTCTGGTAAAGATAATTGCCTCTGCAATCAAAATAACAAAGCGATTATAAATAAATCTCAGAGTTTAACTTAAAACTGCAAATATTGGATTGGCCTTCCAATGTAGCAGAAAATATTTGGAGCATACCTTCACTGTACATCTCAACTTTTATCTAAGAGACACCGTAATACAAAAATGAAATAGACAACTTGCACCAAACATTTCCTTTGGTAGAACAGAAACAACTAATACCAGAGATTATTCTCCCTGGAAGCCTACCATTCCCAGCTGTGTTCAAGTTTATTCCAGAAAGATAGAAAACTGTTTGTAAGAAACATAGACCGAGATGAATTAGGGAAGAAAGGAAGTTTTGCCCAAAATACTGGATGTAGCTAGATGAAATATGAGCATAGGAAATCAATGTTAAGCATTTTAATATCCAATTGACTGAAATGAGAAACTCTCCCACTGTAATTAGTACAAGGGCTGGGTCATGCCATATGTGTAGTTTAATATTTTGCCAAAATACTTTCCATAGAAGTAACAAAAACAATAATCTTTCCAAAAATCCAATACTAGGCAAAGAGGAAGGAGAAATTAATAATATTAATATGTGAAAATATGGAGAAAAACAAAAATGATTTTGGCCTGATGGGTAAAACCAACACTGTTGAGGGTGTGGCAGGGAAGAGATATTCTAGAATTGGGCTCTACTGGGGGAAAAAAAGGTCTTGAATATCCACTCATCTTTATGCTGAGCATTTATTATTTTACATTTACATTTACATGTAATTACATTTACATGCATATTTAATTGCTCATCAGAAACAGAAGTACATTAATAAGGAGACCTGGTAATAGAAAACTGACATCCAAAAGAACAAGGGCAGATGCAGTGACCTCTAACCCTGAGAACACAACTGATTAGATATTTGCATTTTCTTAGTACTTTTTAGACTGATTTTGTACTTGTGACATGCAAACATTTGAAAACCATGTACTAATGTTTTCATGGCACAAGTTCAAATGTATATCTTTAAAGTTATAAAGGAGTGATTTTTCAACATTGCCAGAATGATTGATCTAAAATAGTGAATGGTCTAGAAACTATTATGATTTTTTTATTCTATCAAAAACAATATATTCAGGTATTTCTTGGATGTCAACTATAGAACAGCCCATGGAAGAATTTGAAGATGTGTTTCACAGTATTTTGTTCCTAACAAGCATATAGTAGAAAGAATAGCATTTCTGGAGTTATTGAAAGGAAAACATGAATGAAGGAATAACACATGTCCGAATGGCTTAGCTGCCTTAGCCTAACTGTAAGAATATGGGTAAAGAGTGCCTCATAGTGGGCTCTTGTCTTTAGTGCTGATTGAAAGAGATGTCAAATTCTGCTGTTTCAAGAGGGAGCCTGACTTTAACAGATATGAATATACACTGACCAATGGCTCCCCTCAGTGGTTTATAAATATGTATATTCAAGTGTGCAAGGCACACAAACAGAATCAGTTTCAGTACAAACAAAGTTTTGGATAACCAACACAGAAGAGGAATTGACTCACATTTGTGAGACAAATAGTTTTATAATGATGTAAAAGTTTCTTTTTAATATAGATCTGAGTTCCTATAGAATGCATAGTTCTATAGTGTATCCTCAGTTAACAGAGATTAAGCAAAAATTTCCTAGGGATCCTATCATTCTGTTGAATCCCTTATGCAACATACAATACATATTCTAACATTTTCCCCCCATTTGAGCAATTATGTCTTCAATATACTGGCAAATACAAAGTGCTTGTGGAACATTGCAAGAGACAGATCAAAGGAATCAGTCAAAGGAAATGGATTATTTTCTTTAAAAAAAAAACCTGAAGCTGACAGAACTTTGAGCTTAAAAAACCCAAAACAAACCTGTACCTTGTCATGCTAGTGTTATAAGTTGCAAAAGGGACATTTCTGCAGCTTCCTTTTTTTGTACAATTGGAGGGATGTCCCTAATTGCTTACATTATCAACAAGTTGATATTACAATGTGTAGTCTAGCAAGCGCCTACCAAGCAACAATTACATTTTTACCCCAATATAGAACCTGCCAGAAAAAGCAAACAGATGTAAGTCCTAGCTGAGACCTACCTTTTGTGTGTAGAACAAATATGCAAAAAGAGAATGCAGATAATGATAAGTCCACTAGTTCTGCCCTATCTGCATGTGCACTTTTTTTTAATGGTCTATGAGCTTCAGCCGGGACCTGTCTTTTACTCATGTTGTCCTTAATTTAGAAGTCTGATTTCCCCGGTCTTTAATCATGAAAGGAACCTACAGGGCTGGGACTGGGACTCATTATTTCAGAACTTCTCTCTGGCTCATGTAGAGTGATGCAAGAAAAGAGCCAGATTTTCACGCTTCCTTGCTGCCCTGTAGACAGATTATAGGTAAATTTGCCACAAATTTGCCACACAAAAAGAGATTTAGATGTCAAGATGAGGAAAGAAGGTTACACAATGGATGCTTCTTGCTTAATTTTCTGAAGCTGCCTATCTTTCACTCCTTCCCCTCCCTTCCTCAAAGTATCACCTGATATTCAGAATGTGATTTGAAAGGTTTTGGAAAGGTGTATTGTGAAAATCTTATTTTTAAGCATAATAAATGCATATTTTATCATACAGTGAATAAAAATACCTTGTACGTAGCTTGAATTTAATTTTTCTGTGACAAAAGGATATGATAGAGAAAATGGGTCCTAAAATACTGGTGTATATGCACACTTAGCGTTAAGCCAAGGATCATATTTTAAATGCTGATTAATGAAAAGATACAGTAAAAATTTCATAGTAAAAGCTTAAATATATAATTTAGTGAGAACATTTTAAGTCTCTTCTATCCAATACTAAGATGGATAGATGATAGAGAGATAGAGATAGAGGCAACCGAGAGACAATGCTAATTCCCAACAAAAGCCATGTGGCTTTTTCTCAGACGTCTGATCAAAGTTCATATAAGATTAATAAATAATAGACTTACAGCAATGGTTAAACAATGGTCCAAAGTCAAGATACACAAAACATTTTTCCTACTATCCAGACATACTCCAGCTTAAATATAACTTGCTCCAAAAGTCTACAAAATTTGAACCTTCCTATTAATCACCTTGGAGATCATGTTGACTATTATACTTGATGTGCTAATATAATGTGAGCTACAACACTCTGTTTATCATTAAACATTTCAGTTCACTGAAACCTGAGAAAAAAGACTATTTGTTTCAAACGAAATCTAAGTGCAGGAAAGGAGGCCCACAATTCACCCGCTGTTGAACAGCTGATGCTTTTCTAATTTCTTTATTTTGTTTTGGTTGCTGTTTTAATAAACACTGTCTGCAAGTTATTATTTTTTAATAATACAGTTTCTACAATTCTTGTTTTAATCTTCCAGAATCAAATACAGTAATGAATAAATGATCTGTGGATACATAACAGATAATGAAGTAGTTATAATGATAGCTGACTAAATAGATATGTATTCCCTTGAGCTATATTAAGAAATAAAATTGTCTTTCACTACTCTCCTTAATTTGAAGGCTTTCTCCAACTCCATAGCTTGAAAGGTTTCTTGCAAACTGGGAGGGGAATAATTTAAAAGCAGAGAGTTGTTTTCATTCAAAAGTTCTTAGCAAAAGATAACTATGATAAACTACCACCAGAAAGAGAGAACCTCCTAACACCTGTTATTATTATTATTATTATTAATTGGATTTTTACCCCGCCCTTCTCCTTGCGGACTCAGGGCGGCTGACAGCCTGATAAAAACAACTACAGAAATACCCCAAAAACTATCATTAAAACAAAGTTAAAATAAAATATTAAATATTTGGCCTTATTAATTATTAAAATTGCTTTTAAAACCCCTCTAAAAATTAAGTAAGTGGTTCTTACACTTTTACAAGAACTTCTCTTTTCATCCCAGCCTTAGAAATAAAACTGAGACAAAGACATTTCAAGATTAATAAATTTTGGGTCAATCTTGGAATATAAGGAGTAGCTTTATAGTGACAAAGTCTTGCAGATCAGTGTTTTATTAAGAAATGTTGTTGTTAACCCAAAGAATTAACATCTTTAGACATAAAAATGAATTTGTTGGGAAAAGTAAAATAGATGGGAATCAAGAGGAGGCAGCCGTCACTCAACACAGTGTTGCAGGTAAAATAACATGAAATAAAACCTACCTAAACTGATTGCTTATTACTTTCTTGAATAAAATCTTAGGTTTTATCAAAGTCCACTGTGATAATAATTAGGAAAAGACCAACCAGGTCTCATGGTTGGTTGTTCTCAGGGAGGCCTTGCTTGTTCTTTCTACCTCTCTTTTTTAATTTGTTCTCCTATATTTTATAAATGGTGTAGGAAAAGTGAAAAGTAGCTCTCTTTGGGAGACTGATTTTTGTTTTGCTCTGGGAAGGAAAAGGTTCTATCTCTCATACTATCAGAAGTAATCTAATGGTAAACTTCACTTCCTAAACACTGAGGTTTCCTGGAAAGATAAAGGTGCAATCTAATTCTCACCAGTGACATTACTGAATATACGGGATTTGAGAAGAGGATTTGGGAAAACAGATATAACATTCCATTTATTCAGATCTCAACATGGGATCAAATTATCAGGTGTTCTTTTTCTGTGTCTTCAAGACAGTATTGAACTCCTGGCAACTGCCTGGGTTCATCCTTGCAGCTCTCTTGGCAAAGTTTTTTTTTAAAAAAATAGTTTGCCACTGACTCTCTTCTAGGGCTGAGAGAGTGTGACTGGCCAAGGATCACTCAGCTGACTGCACCCCTAAGACTAGAACTCATGGTCTCTGGCCTGATGACTTAACCACTAGACTGAACTTGCTCTCATGCTCTGCTGTGACTTATCTAAAACTAAGCTTTTCTTGTATAATTTGTTAATGTAAAAAATGCTTAATGGTTTTATGAAAACTTCAGTCAAGGTGAAGCCAACTGTTTTGCCTTCTTGCAGAATTAAATACATTCTGCATTTCTTTGTCTGCAGTGAGCTCGTAGAGAAGGCTGATCTAATTCTCTGATGATGATGCTCTTTACCAGTGAGAATCTCAACCCAGAAGAGAAAAGGGGGTAAGCTCCAAAACTGGGTGTTTAATAAATTTTTGAAGATGTTGTCTTTTGCATGTTTCAATTCCAAAGTTATTAGTATTGATAAAAAATCAAATCTAAATATAAAATCCAAAAAGGTTTTAGTGTTCTCTGCCAATTAGCTTATTATTCCTAGATGTTGAGTACATTACCATTTTGATCCCTTTGGAAACACACACAGAATGGATGCAAGTTAGAGTTTAATGTGAACTATTTAAAAAAGTACAAAGGTAAATCTGTACTCAGCAGATTGATCAATGTCAATATTTGGGTCAGTAGATTTTGGCATCTTCTTTTATTTACAGTCTGTTAAGCTACTTTGCCTGTTATGCAATGGAATAACTGTATTTACCCAAAAGTATCTCTGAATTCAATGAGATTTATGTTCCAATAAATACATTTAGAGATGCAATCTTAAATGCAATATAATGTTTGAAGACAAGATTATCACAGTAGTAAACTTAGACATTGTTCTTAGTGGAAATATATAGAAGGCAGTTAAAATGTTATACCTAGAAAACATGTGTTTTAGAGCTCATCTCAAGAACTACTATAAACTTTTAAGACAAGTTTCTGTTAGTGATTCATGGAGAGATTGTATTGGCTTGGAATAGGGTTGGAATGAGGATTGGTTGTTCCCCTGCTTCTTGCTTTTGTCATCCATTCAGAGATGGAATCCTGGTTGGCCTGCTTGGATGGGTAGGTCTATCAGCACCTGCTTCTCCTTTTAGTTATTATTCTCTCTTCAGTTGTTCCCATTTCCCCCTTTGCTTTCATAGAAGTTTGTAAGAAAGGATGCTCTCACATTCCCTTGCCTTATTTTCTCATTTACCACTCAGACTTTTTCCCCATTGCCCATCTCAATATTAGACCAATGTTACTTCTACAATGATTAAAATAAAGGGAACATTTCTATCATTCTATCATTCATTCTTCTACCATAAGTCCATAGAGATTTGTGGCAATTATGAATTGAGGATTTGGGTTCATAGAAAGAAAGAAATAGAATTAAGTGAAATTCTGCAATTTTGTTCCAAAATTCTTATGTTGCTAATTAATGTTTTGTTTGTATTTTTTTAAGCAAAGGGAATTATTGCAATACAGTGGGCATAGGATGGGAAAGAAACCAGTGAGCAGAAATAAAAAAGGTGCCTATTGAGACATGTAAGGGTGGAATGCATGTGTGGTGGCAGTAGGGATATTATGATGGGTAGGGGCATTTACTGAACTCCATGAGCTGTTAATTTACTGGAAGAAAAATAAAAAAATAAATGAATACATTGATGACCATCAACAGCCTAGAAAGAAATGGCAGCCCAGCTAGAAAGGGACAGATATGCCTAGTGCTATAGTATCAGAGTTGGTGTTGCTAGACTGGAATGAATTGTGGTAAACTAATCACGAGGAAGCCTAAGATAGCTTAGGATGGAAGCCAGTACTTCTGAAGTGGAGCTGGGTGGAGGACAACATCATCTATTATTGCATGCAGCAAAAGGTAGGTGGGCCATATAAGATGATGGGGTAAGCAAAAATGTGCATCTGGTCACAAATACACACTTGTAAGTCCTAAACAATATGCTTAGTATTATTTTCAATAACACTGGCTATTGATTATCCTATACAAATGCTCTCTAATTATTTTAAAAGGCATTTAAAAGGTACTTTTTCCACTTTGGAAATAAGGAGAATCAATGAACACAAGAAACTGCATTTTCTCTCATTACTGAATTTCTTCATTAACTCAGCAAATATAGAACTGAAAATTACATATTTACCAAAATATTTAGCTTTTTGCAATATTATAAAATATTATCAATGTCTGTCATTGCTCACCAACTATTGCTATTACTATTGCAAATCAACTATTGCATGGAGTAACTTTGCTTAGATTCCCCCCCCTATAGTTAGATGATTGAGATATTCCTATATTTACACGTATTTTATTATTATTCAAATAATATAGTGGAGTCTTATCCATTATTTAAGATTCCCCCTTTATCTTTTGTTCACACAGTATCTTATCTTCTACAATTAGTATAACAAAGCTACACTCAGAAATAGACCAGAAAAAGTTATTGTGGATTTAAATATAGTTGCAGTTAAGAATGCAAAAAATATGCCATGGGAAGGATTACAGCTTTAATGAGAAATTCTGGGATGCCCTCTACATAGTGAGTCACAAGTTAGAAAATCACACTAACTACAAATATTAACAACATGATGTTAAAAAGATATTTTGATATTCTTTTATCTGGTTTTTATAATCTTTGATTAACTAAGTTCAAAAACAGGAGTTCATCACAAGGTTATATTTTGTTTTGTTTTTTAAAAAAAATGTTTGAATTCATTAAATTACACTTAGCTAACATTGGGGAAAAAACTGATTTAGAAAAGCAGGCAAAGTGATTTTGCTTATTTATGCATTTATGCTTTTCAGTTCAACTTGTAAACAAGACCCATTGCATTAAGCAGAATTTTCTTTCACATACACCACATTCCCTTATCCTGTCTTGAACTTGTTTAAACAGGAATTGCTCAACCACCACAAAAGATTCTGCACTACAGAGTAGTATGGGGGATTCATCTCTAAACAAGATTTTCCATAAAGTGAGAATTAAGAGAAAGCTTGGTTCAATATATGACTATGACTACCTCTCATTTGTTTGTTTGTTTGATAAGTCCTTCAGGTAACAACAGTTCTATGTACTCTCAAGCATAATGTTTTTAAAAACTGCAGTATTATCTTACTTTTGGATGCTACTAGAGGAAGCTATACATGATGTAAACAGTGAAAATCAAGAGACAATAACAGAGAGGTGAAAGATAAAGGTAAAGGAGTCCCTGGGGATTTTACTCCTCTAATCATTGCCAACTATAGGGAGCAGTGCTCATCTCTGTTACAAGGCCATTGAGCCAGCGCTGTCTGAATACATTTCCATGGTCATGAGACCAGCACGATGTTACAAAGCGCAGTTACCTTCCACTGAAGTGGTACCTATTTATCTACTTGCATTTGCATACTTTTGAACTGCTAGGTTGGCAGAAGCTGGGGCGAGGACAGGAGCTCACCCCATCACATGAACATCGGATCTCAAACTTGGGCTGCCAGCTTTCCAGCTGACAAGCCCAGCGTCTTAACCACTGAATCGCTATGCTGTCCCAATAAAAGAGAGGATGTTAAGTGATTTTCTGGGTGACTATTGATTGGCAGCCATCAACTTCAATTCTTTTGACTTGTGTCAATAACTTCATGATCTCTAAGATATGTACTTGTTCAAAATATAGCCAAATAGAGAACTCTCTGTGTTAATGGCCACATTTGTTATACTAGACTGTGAGTTCAAGAATCTGTATGGTCATCCTGAAGCTAGAGGGACTTGGAATAAAACATACATACATACAGCACTGTGTCAAAAGATAACTCTTCCTTCATAATACTGTTTTGGAATAAGCCCCCTTTCCTCCTAGTATAAATAGTCCTGCTCCTGTAGTGTGCAGTTGAACCTGATAATAAGTATGAGAAATACCTAAATGTGCTTTAACGTATTGTTAGATTTGTAACAAATTCTCGTAAATACTCTCCTGACTACACAATTGTAAAAAATTAAACTTGTAAATTCTTTAAACCACAAAACTATAGATACAGGCTCTGCTGCTTCCACATTTTCAAAGAACAAAGGAGTTTGGTTAAAGATATATGAATAAAGATATATGACAAATATATTACAGAAGATTTTATCTTTATTACTGATCCCAAAATGGCCATCCTTCATAGAAGAAATTGTTAAATCTGATTTCATTACAAAACAGTGAAGATGGAAAATATTAGAAAATGTAACAGTTTTTCATAGACACCATGTCTTTTTATCACACTACATATGTAAACTAGTACATTAGTACAAGAAAGTCTATATCATACCTAACAACTTTGTTAATTGTCAGTATTCTGTCTCTCACTTCTCTTTTCACCATTTTCCCTCCAACCACAACACCTGAACAAATATATAACCTTCTCAGGAATACACTGCATTCATCTGAAGCTTACATGATAATACATTAATAGTATCTAAGGGGCAAGACTGACCCTTGTTATTTTATATATGATGATCTGTCCTAGGTTATTCACAGAACAGTGTCACACACTGGATCTGCTATTCCTGTTGGAGCACTGAGTATGTGATCGGAAATTTGGGGAGTTTTTGATGTCCGAGTCATCTAGTGCAATTGAGTAGTGCAAATGTGTGTGGAGCCTTCTTGGTTCCTGCAGCCAAGAAGGCTCCACACACATTTGCACTACTCAGGTGACCCCGAGGACACAGGTAAACCTCCAAATGGCCTCAACGACCTTCTAAAAGAATCCAAATGACCAGCTGTCTGTAAGGAATATAAATCCTTCCATTCCCCGCCATCCAGTCAAAGCTGAAGAAGCTTCTTGGATGAGAAGAGAAACGTCTTCAAAGAAAAACAAGAAAGTCCAATTGCCTCCTGAAAAAGCACCTTTGGGACAACTCACAACAATATATGGCAATAGTATATGGTATGACAGCTTAGTATTATATTCATACCTGTATAAAAAAAGTCTTTTGGGTGTACCCAAACCATTAGACACACACTCAAGTAACTGTGAATCCCAGCCCATAATTCTGAGATATTTGTTAAAAGATCAGTACAGTGTCTTTAGTGGCACAATGCTGAATACAACTTTCTAATACCAGGCATATGGTTTTCCCACCTACAAAACAATGTTTTTATTCACACTAATTATAATGGGAATATTTCCACTCATTGGGGGTCATTACTTCCAGTCCCAAAATTCCAGCAAAAGGAAGGAAAAGTCACTATAATGGTCTGGCTACTTATTTTATAACCAATGACTAATAGAAGTTCCTGTTTTTTAAAAAAATAAAAAAGCAGAAAATAAATTAATAAATGCAATTAAATACAATTATAAATACATAATAAATACAATTTTGATAGCAACATGTAGCATATCATAAAATATACTCAAAGGAAAAAATATTTCACAAGAAAAACAAAGGAATATAGTGAAATTCTACCTGTCAGCCTAGGAATGATCTAGGACAGGGATCCCCAACCTATGGGCTCTTGGCCAGCGGGAAGAGAAATGGCTGGCCAGGGCACGCATGCATGGCCATGCATTCCCCCCCACTCACGCTAGCACCCACAGCCCTGTTTGCGCATGGGTGCACACGCACGCACACACAGTAATTTGGAAGCTGCTCTCCCCTCCAGGCCATGAGCCCGGAAAGGTTGGAGAACTCTGATCTAGGAAATTTACATAATAATTACAAAAGGCAGTAGATCACAGAAGCAGATGAACCTTCACAATTAGAAAATTAAATATTTAAAAACTTAATGAGAACATGAAATTACAGCATTTGTGTTAGCTGGGTCAGATGTTTCTGAACATTTAAGACAACCAGAAATAGGCAGAGTATATGGAAAAATACAAGATTGCAAACCTTCTCATAGTAATACTATAATGATGGTTTTAACTAATATGAGCCCATTAAATTATGTCACATTTAATGAGTGCTTAAACAATATTATTAAGAGTGCATTAATTGGACCTATTTACAAGAAAAGTAACTTCATTTCCGGCAATATAAATTACTCAATGCTGTTTTATTTGTATTTGTTATTAATTCTTCTTTTCCTTCCTAAAAAATTAAAAAAAAATAAGGAGATATAATGAGCAAATCAGAACCTTCCGGAAACTGCAGCCCAATTTTTAACTGTCTCCCCCCCCCCTTAATTCTAAAATATTGGTGTTCGTTTTTAATTACATCAGGTAAGAATGTACAATTATGTTTGTACGTGCAATGACTTAGAACATTTAGTTTAGGCAGGATCCATACAATTCACAGTAATTATCACTCTGAGAATATTAGCTGTATGCTTTCATGATGAAAACTGCCATTCATGGAGGAAGACAAGAAAGAAGCCATGTTAGGCATCAAGCTAAAATTCTATAACAGATAATTTATTATGAAAATCAATAATTTATTTCTTATAAATAATGAAATGGAGTAAAGATATTCTTAACCTCAGTATATTCATATCCATTTCATTTTCTTGGCAGTACTATAGAAGTAGTTTGCCACTGTTTTCTTTTGGAAGCTTTTTCAACTTCCCACTCTGCCCTATAGCTCTAGAATTGCTAGCGAGTCCCCTTCCCAAAATCCTAATACCAATGCTACCACATGCTGAGGCTTTAAAATAAGTACAGGTAGTCCTTGTTTAGTGATTGTAATTGGTTCTGGAGATATTGTGGCTAAACAACGAGAAAGAGAAAGAAAGAGAGATGTTGCAACTGGTTGCTGCAATCTCACGTAGATAATTTTTCTCATAAATGTGTTTTCTGCCTCACCCACTTTTTCATTTTTGCCTCCTCGGAGGCAAATGTGAGAAGCCACATTTCTCTTATAGTAGTAACAAATAGGATGAATTGGAAAACAATCAAATTATGAAAACTTCTGGAGTACATGCTACTTTCTCCTACTTAGTTGGAAGTCAATCTCAAATGAATGTGAAGATTGATACAGTAACCACTTTCTAAATCAGAGTTCCCCAACCTTTTCGGCTTTGCAGACTGGTGGGTGGGAGAAGGAGAGAGGGGATGGTTCCATGCGAGCAATGGGCAAGCAGACATCACATGACCTCCTGACTAAATATACAAGGGCAATTCGGAAATAAACCTCTGTTTTGTTATCAGTGACAGACACAGATACAGAACTTTTATTATACACATTAGAAAACTACATTACATTACTTTTCAACATAATTGCCATTCAAATTGAGGCACTTGTCATAACGTCTTACAAGGTTTGAAATTCCTTCTGCAAAAAAATCTCCTGCCTGGGAATGAAGCTACCCTGTAACAGCATTGTGAAGCGCATTGTCATAGTCAAAGTGGTGTGATGCAAGCCACTGTTTCATGTGCCTGAAGAGGTGGTAGTTGCTTGGCACCAAATCTGGGCTATAGAGGGGGTGATCAAAAACATCCCAATGGAACTGCTTCAAAAGTTCTTGGGTGCATCTAGTGGTGTGCGGGCAAACATTATCATGAACAAACACCACACCGGAAGTCAGCATGTCCCAACGCTTGTTATGGATGGCTCGTCTGTGTTTTTGTAATGTTTCATAGTAGACCTCAATTGATGGTTGAACCATGCTCCTTGAACTTCACTAGCAGTACTCCTTTGGCTTCCCAGAATATTGTTGCCATAACCTTTCTGGCAGACAATGTTTGCCGAGCCTTTTAGGGTTTCTTTGGTGAGTGCGTATGACACCACACCATTGATTGCTGTTTGCTTTCAGGGTTCACGTATGATAGCCAGGTCTTATCTCCAGTCACAATTCTGTTAAGAAATTGTTCTCCTTCCTCGGCATAATGCGTGAGAAAGTCCAAAGCAGAACCCATTTGGTGTGTTTTGTGCTCAGAAAGGAGTTTTGGTACCCAACAAGCACAGAACTTGCGATATCCCAAATTTTCTGTCACTACCTTGCACAAAACAGTCCAAGAAATTTGGGGGAAGTGTAAAGAAAGTGCAGATATTGTGAACCGATGGACTTCATGGACCTTTTTATCAATTTTCTGCACGAGTTAATCGCTGACTACAGATGAGCGTCCACTTCTTGCCTCATCATGCACGTCAGTTCATCCATCTTTAAACATGTGACACCATTGATGTACAACACATTCACTCATCACATTTGGTCTGTAAACATTACACAGTTCATGATGAATCGCAGCTGCTGAAAGTTTTTTCACACATAGGAATCGTATTACTGCAGGCACTTCATATTTGACGGGATTTTCTATGGCAGGGTTCATTTTAAATTGCTCTAGCGGATGAGTCAACTGCAACACAACCTTCTCCTTTCACTCCTCACTGCTTACTGAACTACTGCGCATGGCGCCATAGGATGGTTATCGCTATCCCCGCCTACTTCTCGCACATGCTCAAACAGAGGTTTATTTTTGAATTGCCCTTGTATATTTTTTCCTGATCCAATGGTAAGAACTGAAAACATCACTTGGGATAGTAAGGTGGGTGGCATATAAATGTAATTTTTTTTTTAAAAAAAAATAAAAGCACATATTTTTCCTAAATTTGGAATTCATGGTAGAGGTGTCATTTTAAAATAAAATCAAAAGGACTGATTTCAATGACCATCTTTAAGAAATGGTTTACAGTTAAGATAAAGTAACCAAAGTTTAAGCATATATTGTACATATTCGTATATACGTGTAGATACATGTGCATACACACACACACACACACACACATATCTACACACATAGACATTTCTGCATGAGAACTTTAAAAAAACCCTTGCTAGATCAGGCCAAGACCTGGCTTCACCCAGCATTTTGTTTTTCACAGTATCCAACAGCTGCCTCTGGAGAGTTTATAAGCAGGAGTTGAAATCTATCCCTCAACTACTGTTGTTCCCTGCAACTGGTACTCAAAGGTCTGCTATGCCCTCTCTGGAAGTAACACTGAATCTTTTGAGGATGAAACCTGTTTATAGATCTGTGTTCCATGAATGTTTTTAATACCTCTTTAAAGTCATGTTAGTTAGAGGCCATCAGCATGAATAGCACAGGTTAATTATGTGCTACATGAGAAAGTGCTTTCAGTGCCCCAAGTCCAGCATTTTAAGGAAAATTTCTCCCTGTCCACTTTCTTCAGACCATGCATGATTTACAATGTGATCAAAAATTTACTAAGTTGCCTTTCTTCAAGTTAGAGTCCCAAATATTGTAGCCTTGAATTTCCTCAACCCCATCATTTGAGTAGTCCTTATTGCCCTTTTGCACCTTTATTGCACCTGTTTCAAATATGGCACCAAGAATGGTTCTTCAGCTGTAGACATGCCATATATTTGAACAACAGCCTTGCTGTAATGCCAACTTTGTTTTCAGTCTCTTCCCTAATGATCCATAGAATGGAATTTTCCTTTTTCACAGCTGCCACACACTGAGTCAACATGTTTTTTTTTTCTTGATTACTAACAGACACTTATGCCAACATCACTAGACAAATGGGGCTGGGGGGGAGTTAATGTGTATCACTTTATACTTTCTTAAATGGATGGAATTTACCTAAGTATTCATTACCCAGTTTAAGGAGATTCCTGTGGAGCACAATCACCTTTGGATTTTATCACCCTGAATATTTCAGTATCGTCTGCAAACTTGGCCAAATATTTAGCACAGTATCCAGTTACAGTTCAGTGTTTCTGGTTAAACAAGTTTTAAAAAAATGTTGAAGTGGCTGAAACACCACTAATGCAAAATTCAAACTACTAATAGTTTCAGTCACAATAATGCATATAACCAAAAATATAATACAAAATATAAATAAAAAATGTTTAAGCTGCTTTAATGTTTTCAGTCATTTTCTTTTCACTGAATACTATATTTAAGAATGTGAGAATTGCTCTTGCTCATGACGGATTCCTATGTTTGATATTTTCACTGCAGGAAAAATGCTGTTAAGCAAAAAGAATGAAAACTGATCATCTGAAATGAACAGTACCGAATTTCTAATTTTATCACTGAAATTTAATTTTCTGCACACAATCTTTACTAATTAGGCTTCACAAATCTATCAATATGAAATGACTAGTAATATTAAAATATATGCTTCTTAGTTTGGCCTGCTATTAATATAACTAAATGTGGACACATACAGATAACTCATTGCCATTTGCATAGAAAGACTTGACCTCTTATTTTGTTTGCTGTTTAAAATATAAGATGGTTCTATCCAATAAAGTTTATAGTTATAATTATGTATTAGTTGCTTTAAAAAGTTACATGTGTTGGCTCTAATCAGTAAAAATTATAGACAATGGCATCTGAATTTACTATGCAGAATAATAACTGGAAGGAATTACAGAAAGACATGGTTTCCTATATGCCTGAAACCTAAAGATGCCTGACTTCCCATGTAACTATGATCTTGTGGATTGGATCCAAATTNTTATAATTATGTATTAGTTGCTTTAAAAAGTTACATGTGTTGGCTCTAATCAGTAAAAATTATAGACAATGGCATCTGAATTTACTATGCAGAATAATAACTGGAAGGAATTACAGAAAGACATGGTTTCCTATATGCCTGAAACCTAAAGATGCCTGACTTCCCATGTAACTATGATCTTGTGGATTGGATCCAAATTTAGTCATATTTAGGGCAGACACACTGATACCAGTAAAACCTTTGTTACACATGACTGAATTAAGTACTACTGATTTCATAGTTGATTGAATAAGCTGACTGGAAATGAATAAGTCTGAATTTCCTTATCCACTGGGTGCAATTTTTATTAAATGGCTAAATTATACAGGCAATCCTCAATTTACAAACATAATTGGGATCAGAATTTCCTTTGTAAATTGTTGCAGTTTTAAATCAAAGTAATGATGCGAGCTTCAATTTTATGATCATTTTTACTGCAGTTGTAAGTTGTGTCACCATGATTGTAAGTCAAGTCATGTGGTTGTAAGTGCAAATCCAGCTTAATGAATGTTTTTTTTTTTTAAACCAGAAATGGCAAAACTATCAGAAATCATAATCACATGACCACAGGATGCTGCAACCGGTTGTAAATGTGAGCTGTCTGCAAAGTGCCCAAATTGCAATGACATGGCTGTGGAGCATGGGTGACAGTTGTACGTTCAAATTTAGACTGTAACTGACCTTTTTTTGGGGAGGCCATTTTTAATTCAAGGTGCCATTAAGCAAAAGGTTGTAAGTCAAGAACTACCAGTAAATTGGTCACACTGTGTCTGAAACGTATATAGAACATAGAATCATAAGACTGGAAGGGCCCTTAGAGGTCTTTTAGTCCAACCCCTGATAAAGCAGGAGACCTTATACCATCCCGATCAAATGGTTGTCCAGACTATTTTGAAAATGTCCAGTACAGAAAATTGTGACAGCAAGTTACAGAAATTTTGAGAAAGAGTATATTGTTATTACATATAAAACAATCCACTTTTCATTATCTTTGCAAGTTTTTCTTGTTGTTGTTTGCTTTTCAGTTTATTGTGATAAAAATTAATCAAAAGTGAAAAAAGAGATCTACAATCAAGTAGTGAGATGTATTGGCCATTCAAAACTTTATAATATTGACAAGACTAATGGTGCTATATAATCATATACTATATTTGAAAAACAATGAAACCAATCTGCAGTAGTATAGCTTTGACTGAAAATTATCTGCACTTCTCATTATCATATTCAGAACTTTGTTTCATCAAAATGCTTTCTCATATAAATTGCAGTAAGTTTCAATGGACATACCATGAATTCTTCCAAATTATGTTATATGAAATAATAGAATAACAACATGTATGAAGATTTAAGGAACAATTGCTAAATGTTATGGCAATGAACATGCAACAGTATTCTGGCAATCAGTTCTGACTGCACACTGTAAAAATGGGGACATAAAATAAGGGAAAGAGCCAAGGTAAGCACTTCTGTTGAAGAGACAAAGTGCCCCTTTCAAAAAGGCAAAAAAGAAATAAAACAAAAACCTCACAGTAGAAATCCTTCACAGGAACTAAGTTCAGGATGTTTACATTTCATACTCTTTCTCGGTAGGATAGAAAGATGTATTAAAAATTGGCTGAAAATAAGGTGTTATGTAAATGCCGCATAATATCCTGTTGTAACAAAATGTTCAGACTTTTCAACATTCAATAAGTGTTCTCCTTGTTTGTTTCTTTATTGTGTCTTTGCATTCTGTGTAATAATTACTTAATAAACTCAGGTTACTATAAGCAGGAAATGAGACTTTGAACCTCTCCCATCCTTTTGCCCATTAACTTGCCAACTTCCATCGATAACATTTGCTGAGACTTGAAAATCTTAATATTGTACAGACCAAAAAAACTGGTATGGTATGGTGGTAGAAGCAATGGGATGAAAAATACTGGGATCCACTCCCCCAAAGTCTCAACATTCGCACATCTCTGTGCCAGCTTCAGATTTGAAAAACAGTTAAATAAACAAGAAAATCTCTAAATATATTCCTTCCCTTTGCAGTTTTTGAAAAATAACACAGAAGAAGACAGATGATGCAAACATCCCTCCATTCTCATGTCTGCCATGTCAGATGATGTCAGCCCTTTGAGGTAATCCAAACAAGAGACCAAAACCATGAAAACTATATTGTATAGAACCTTATAAGTCTGAAAGTATGTCTCCCTCCCTACCTTTAGTTTCTAGAGAAATAGGGAGGGTCAATTCTGCTTTCTCCACCCCATCCCTCCATTGGATTTGGATTTCTCTTCTCAGACTGTTGTATAGGCTATGGCTCTTCTTCCTGTCTCTCAAATGTATTCTCACAAACCATTATATCTGGTAACCAACTGGGCAATAGAAATGCTAAACAGTTGTTCTCCATTAGGTTTTCTTATAGTTTTTCTTATCATTTAATTTAGCCGTCTAAAAATTATTGACATCACCCATTATTTTTTAGCTTTGCTTTTAGTTTTTAATGTTTTAAATAATAATGATTGTAATTATTTACATTTTTTTTATTTTGTTGCATGCTGCCCAGAGTCATTTGTTTTGTGAAATGGATAGCTGCAGAAATTTGAAGAATAAATAAATAGATAAATCCAACATAAAACAGATGGAGGGTGGGTAGATGGAAACAAACAAACTCAGGCAGGTGTATTGAATTATCTTGCATTATTTTCATGCTTCTTCCATGCCCTTTATAGAAAACCATTTTTACAAGTGACACGCTTTTGCATGACAACAGCTCCAAAACTGTTTGTAAACAAATGGAGCATTATGGTAAAAATAATAAATAAACAGAGCTGTTTATTTCAGATGATATTCATATAATGTTAATAACTCAAAATTAGAAAATGAAGTTGATGAGCTTACTAAGCTATTTTAAACCATCTTCTGTTAAGTATGTAAGCTTGAAGGAGCATATAGAGGACACAAAAATTTATCCACATTAGAATTCAAATAAAGGAGAATTTATAATCTATGAAATATTAGCCTTTGTTCATCCACAATCAAATCAATATGTACAAAAAACATATAGTCCTATAGCTCAAGTTTTGGGCAATTTAACCAATTTACATAATCTCAAGGAACAACTAAGCCTTTGTAAAGTAGTATTTTGTCTATTGCCTCAATCAAACATTTAACTAGGAAAATAGATTTCTAATACACCAGGGGAAAGATTTCACTGCCACCTGCTGGTTTTGATAGCTAATATCTATGTAACCTATCTAAGTAAGGAAATAATTGTACTGAGCCTGAAGAATTTCAGAAATGGCACTTTAAATCGCACTTTTGACACAAAATGAAAATGTTTGTGGTATGTTCAAAGGTATACAGCACATGCATCAACTTCTCATTCTCCTTCTGATTAGAAAGATATTGTTCCTATGGTTTCTCCTTGCTTTTTGCAAGTGAATATCACTGAGCATGAGCACATTTGTAAAAAATGTTGCTGTTTTAAACATTTGAAAATGTGAATTCAACAAGCAATTGCATTTACCTCTAGAAACTGATCAAGGGCAAATTCATTTTTGAAATATGTAGATGAGAGGTGTTCTATTTACATAACGAATTTATACACACACACACACACACACACATATATATATACAGTATATAGACAGACAGAGAGAGAGAGAGATGGTCTTTACACTATTTATTTATTAATCACATTTATATGGTCTCCTATGTCACAAAAATGACTCTGAGTGGAATACAATAATCAACAAAACAGCAAACATATTAAAAAGTATTATAAAATATAAAAATAAATAAAACTGAAAAATACTATAAAAATACACAGGAAGAGAATATAAAGTATCTGTGGTTTCCTCAGAACCCCAGGACTGGTGATATAACCAGGTCTTGTGGGCCTCCCTGAATGATAGCAAGGATGGAGCTAACCTGAGTTTTAGGAAGAGAACATTTCATAGGGCAAGTGCCACAGCAGAGAGCCTCCCCCCGAGACCCATCAAATGCAAGTCCCTGACAAGTGAACATGTTAGATATAATGTCAGAAAAAACCAGAGATCTGTATTCACTATTTGTAGTGAATAAAGATGATGGCCTTGAAGGACAGAGGGAAGATCAATTTCCAAGACAACATTTAGATAAATGAGGCTTGAGTCCAGGCCAAGAAAGTAGTTTACAAAAACCTCAGACTGTTTCCCCTTCCCACCACATTAATTCTCATGAAGATAGGAGAGGAGGATAGGAAAGCACATTCAGACTTTCTGTGATTCTGTTACTATACTGTAGCTGTTCTAATAAAAATGGTATGGTGTCTGCTTCTTAATCTGGTCTATATCATATGGCTGACAAATTATCTAAAATTTATCTAATTGTTATTAATTCTCCACTTCTATATTGATGTTCCTTGTTCCTGAGATAAGAGGAACCCCTCAGCTCTTATTCTGCAGATTATTCTATCTGCAGATTATTCTATCCCACCGGAAAACCTCTTCTCCAAAGCACCTGAGGGCAGAAGTAGTAACTGATGGAAACTTTGAAGAAGAGAAGCAACCTAGAACCAAGACAGTGAGAACAGTTAACCAGCGGAAAGGCTTGCCTCCAGAAGTTGCGGGTGTTCCATCACTGAAGGTTTTTAAGAAGTGATTGAACAGCCATTTGTCTGGAATGGCATAGGGTCTCCTGCTTGAGCAGGGGGTTGGACTAGAAGACCTCCAAGGTCCCTTCTTACTCTATTGTTCTGTATATAGGATGAAACTGGGTATAAACTAGGACATGGGATAATATGGCTATAGAGAGCTTTATATTAAATTAAACATGTTCCTACCTGAGTACCCAAGCAGGCAACCATCATATGAGTGAGGAGTTTAGCAGCAAACATTGATGTTCTGGTACATAAGAAATATGAAAATATAGCCAAGATGAAGCCTGTTTTAACCAAATAAAAGTAGAATTCAATTACTCAATTAGCCAAATGATTCAGATCATTTCATAAATTGCAGACCAAGGTATGCACAGCAAGACAAGGTTTTGTCCAAATGGTAACAACCTGAGGTCATGATATACAATAGAAGGTCATAATGCCACAAAGCAATGTCACAATACAAGCATAAAAAAGGCAGAGTTTAAGTTGCAAAACTGTAATGTTAATCATTTCTGCCACCAATTGCAGCTCGGTGAATGTTCTTGACTTCTCCTGTTTCTAAGTACTTTTATTGCAATCACAAATACCTTATAGAAAATTTCTCTTCTGGAATTCATAACCTGTAGGACTATATATTGAAGTAACTATATAACACAGAACTATTTAATTTAATAAGCTATTTGGCTACTTCTGGAAGAACAATGGTAAGATAACTAAACAAATTCCAATTTTTTATGAATTTCAATCGCTTTTGTACTATTATCCTTCTAGGATATATTACATTTGTCAAATATAATTATCTTAAATAAACATCTAAATATTAAATACCCTAACTAAAATATAATGTGTGAATTTGCCCTAAGTGTATAGAAATAAAATTAGAAATTTGAGCAGTAATCTTTGGGCAAAAGTTATCCACTTTTAACTACTTAGAAAGAAGTGAATTCTAATTAGCTGGAATAAAGTATATCAACTGAGACTTTTTTGACTAATAACCAAAGGAAGCATAAATTCTTTTATTTGCATTTTCTCTTAAGGTCTTCTTTGAGGATATTATCATTAAATACAATTTATTTTGGTGAGGTTTCAAACAATCACACAATTATTTTGAAAGATCCAAGGAAGAGTTGGAATCATAGGAGTCCATTCTCTATCATCTTTTAAAAGCAAAAAGAAATTGGAGTAAAAAATGTGGGTCAGCATCTTCACTGTGCATGTCTAAAATAGCTCTCTAAACTTTTCTTATATTCCTTACTTACACAGTGATTTTCTAAAAGAACTTCCGATATTATCTTTTTAAATCCATACAGAAATCAACAATACTGTAACATAACTGACCAGAAATACAGATGAAACCAGAAGAAAAGAAAGCTTCATTGTAAGAAGAGAAGCTGTCTGTCTGTGCCCTAGCTGCATAAACTGACATGTGTGAACAAGAGCATTCCACGTAATCGGAGGAATCTTCCATCAGCTTACAGAATTGAGTATTAGACAGCCAACTATAGAAGAAACAAATATTGGCAGTTAATTTGTTATTTCTCAACTTGATCAATAATGTCAAAAATGTAAACAAACATTATAAGAATTGTGTTGATCTATAACAGAACCAAAATGCTTTTGTAAACCAGAATATAGTTCCTTGTGTTGTGGAATTTATTAGCTAGAATAATGCATGATTGGCCACAAGGATTATAAAGTCAAGACAAGTTTAGAATTTAATCAGATCGATGCCAAACTTTACGGGAAAGCATAATTTCATAAGGGTGTAGGAGACTTCTGAGACCTGAGTCTAAAACAGATTTTCTCAGAAGGTTATCAACCAATGCCTCACAGATTAACTCAAACATATGGAATTTAACTGGGTTAACATGTCAAATCTTGATCAGGATTTAAAAAGTATATAAACCACTATGTACAGGAACCATTACATGTCTATGTGTACATTTTCAGACCAAAGCAGAAACCTGATTGTGTCTTGTTAATGAAATTCCACCTTTCCCTGAATTTATATAGTAGCCATGTAGAAGGCACTTGTTCAAGACCTGGAACACATTAAGGAGAAGGCATTATAGGTTCCAATAAACTTGTTTCACCATGTCAGCACCCCCATATGTTCTTGGAACTCTGAGAATTGTATGAGCCCAGGAAAAGGCACAGTTTCTTTAAAGAAGTACCAACAGATGCACTGAGTACACTCACATCCTCTATGAAACACCCTCTTTCACTTTACATCCACATAGCAGCATATAACTAATATATGTATGTGTTTGTGTGATTGACAAGCACACAAAGAATTAGAAATATACCTTTCAGCAATCTGATTCCAAAGAAGACACAAAGACTTATGAGGAATTATATGACTGTCTGTTGAATAAATCCGATAGATGACCTGATTATTATCTTTTAGCTGAACTGGACTCTGTCCCTTCACGCTCATTGAAAAAACCTGAAATGGGAAAGATAGGCATTCATGATTCTTGATTCTTGATTATTATTTTGCACTAAATATTCAAATCTATCTTATTTCAAGCAGTAACACCTTTTAAAAGATTACAAATCACTATTAGGTATCAGTTTGAAATACTTCCCCTTTATCCTTCCAAAGATACAGTGACTATAACTTCATAATGCAAAGATTTGCTTTTCTGAAGAGATGGATCTGCTTTCTAAAAAAACAGGCCCCAATTCCATCTCAGACAATATGTCAAGAAGATTTGAACCCTTATCTTATGGATGCCATATTACAGAACCAGTTGTCTTTAATATTATTAGTTCATTTTAAGAATGCAATCTTCAGAATCTTAAGAGATATATAAATTAAGCATGTGTAAAATCGTATAATTTAAACTATTTATTTACTAAGATTCTGGGCAGCTTACCACCTCTTTAAATTCATAAGGTTTAAAATTTAGAAATAACAAAAAAATAGCAAAAACCTAAGAAAAATTCTTCCAAAAACAATAAAAAGAATTCACACGTTGTAGGCAGTCAATATTTCATCTAGTCTATTTATCTCCAGAAGAGCTATGTTTAATGCTCTTTGAAATTAACAGAGATGGAACAGTCCTGTGAAGAGGGTCATCACTGAGAAGACTTGAGAATGAAGTCCCTGAAGATGCCATTTCTTTAATGTACCTTCTTCTCCCTGATCTTACTACCGGTAGATAAGGTGATTCCCCTTGCAGCAGGCAGGTCCTGAGGCTCTAAGCTATCTATGGTTTTTGAAAAGCACCTTGAATTATGTTTGGAAACTGATAGCCAACACAGCTGTAGCCATGCAGATGTTAGATAAGTGAACTTTGGTATGCCATAACAATCCAAGCTGCCACATGCTTAATCAGATGCAGCTTCCAAAGGGTTTTCAAGGGTAGTCTCGTATAAAAACTTGCAATAGTCCAACTGTTGATTGCATCCTTTTACATTCATAGAAGTTTTTGTTGTTATAATTATGTACATACATTTCTACATGGATTCTCCCCGAAATAAGAAGCATGAAAGTAATTCTGTTAAGGCTGGATAGCACTTTGGATTCCAAGGAAGGAATGTGTTTCAAGATATGGATGACATCCATATGGCATTTATCAAAAACACCTTAAATCAAACGTGTCTTTTCTTAGAATAGTATGACAGCTGCAGAGGTCAGTTATGCAAACCCAGAAAACACAGATGTTTTAAGGTGTTCCTGACAGGTGCATTCCCACAGGTGTTCTGAATCACATATTTTCCTTTGAATCTGCAGCACTGCATCATCCTAAATTGTACAAATCAATTAATTTTTTCCCAGTAAAATGTTTTAAGATAGTCAATGGATGCTCATGTACATGTCTCATTAAAAATCCACACAATCACTCAGAGTTGCTCATGGAACTCAAAATCAGAATCTAGCGTTTTCTCAATAATAGTTTTCATCTTATCTTACGTAAGGTTCATAAATGTGTCTCTGACAGAGCAGTTGAGGTTGTAAAAACTGATAGCTAGGTCAGTAGAAAGAAATGGCTCTCTAATCATCTGTGAAACTGCCTTACAGATTCTGGCAGCAGATTCTCTTGCAACACTAAGATAGGCCCAGAATGCTATCACAGGCAACGAGACAGTGAAAAGCCATTATACAAATAATGAGAATCAAGGTATAGCAGGATTAAAAAGATGCATGCTCAATCTTTTCTTTGAGAATAATGTTCATCTAGCAACAGTTTTCTTTGGTATTCTACACAAGTCATATTTTTTACCAACTATAAGCAAATATTCCTACTACTTTCTATGTACTTGATGTTATGAACTACCATATGAGAAGCCATTCAAGTTAGAAAACAGAAGGATGCTACTAATATGGCTGCTGATTCAGATGAAATTACATTAAAATATTTTTAAATCCAATATGTCATAAATGAAACAAAAGCAATCCCATTTTATAAGAGTAGTAAAATTAAAAAAATGAGTACTTGGATGTAAGATGATTGGAACAACCACATAAGGAACTTTGACATTTCTAATTAAACAAAACTCACAGGATATTGATCTAATACATAGTTTAACAGATTACCTTATTTTTTAGGGCAATTCCTCTACCATCTGCTGTAAACCATTGTTGGCTACTGTATTCAGTGACTTGAATGAACCTACAGGTTGCATCATTAGAATGGGATGAAGCAGAAACTTCCAATAAGTGGTCAGGAACTCTAATGAAATCCCCATCTTTTCCATCAAATCTATGCCCATTGATTTGTTGTGGATACCAGTGATGGGATGTAATTACAATATAAGGGCAATGGTCAAGGATGGTTTTACCTCTGTTAAACAAGAACAGTAACAACAAGCTAAGTAATCAGAAAATTACTATCTGCAAGGAAAAATGTGAAGTAGATGCTCATGGCTGCTCATATTATTAATGTATTGGCTCACTGGCAATAAAATGAATAATATATCAAATATTAATTTATTAGTATTATCTTCAGACTTTAGTTCAACACTTAAGTGTAAAAAAAAAGTGATCCTGATCTTGAGTGCTAAAGGATTCACTTCATAGGATATTAGATATATTGAACAATTTGCTTATTTGCATACCAAGATACATACACAGACCTGCAACTAATCTTTAACCTATCACTTTACTATGAACTCAGTATATATGTAGAAAATGCCATACCTTTCACCCTGTGAGCCACACTTTTCACCAACAGGTAGAGAAAAAGCAAATTTCTCAGTAATATCGGCAAGGAAGCTATAGCCTCGAGTATCCTTACGTTTGGGATTAGCTAGTGCACAGAGGATTTCATACAAAAGATTTCTGTTTTGATCAGTGAGTGCCTGTATTTCTCCTTCAGATATTACCTTGAGAAGCAAATTTTTTAAAAAGTGTTCAGTGTTTAAAATGTTTTGATTCTTTTATACTGGAATAATTGATGAATTTAGCATTTCAAACATAAAATAAAAGCATCCTTAATAAACACTGAGAGTAACTGACATTGATTTCAATAGAGCTCTTCCCCTACATAATAGCCATATCTAAAACTTCATGGAGGACTAATTTTGAATACATAGTGAAGATAGTTTATGTCATGATCAATGTATTGGAATTTAACACTGACATTGTATATCATCTGCTCATTCCACTTCAGTTCAGTTACTCATTTGGATGAGCAACTTTCATCTAAGTAAGCAAATACTGCTTATGGATCCTATATACAATAATGCAGACAATTTCTATTTTTAGAAACAAAACAATCATTGGGTCAAAACTTTTACCATTCTGGCTTCATTTCTCAAAGAAAAAAAATGAGATTAAGATTTCCTAATTCTAAGAAATTATTAAATAATTCTAAGAAATTATTTAATTATTGCAGAAGGGAGAACAAGATATGGACCTTATCTATGATATACATCACAGCAGCAAGTTGCTCTTCTGTATTTTCTGTGACTACTTGGATATTTAAATGCTGGAGGATTGGATTCAAAATAATATCATCAAGTGGTTGAAACAACTGATCAGTCAGACTCCAGATTGCTTGGGAGTTTGAATCAGAGACAACGGTGATGTTGGCAATACCATAGATGCTATCAATTCTGCCACCACCTATAGGATTGAACAGCATAACGTGGAAGCGCTTAGGAAATAAATTCAGATATCCACTCTTTGGGATGAGTACTATACTTAGTAGAGCACTTCTCTGTCCAGATTCAAAAGACAATGTTCCTTCAGATGCAATAAAATCTTGTCCGGAAATGGCAGGAGATATGATTACACGACCAAAAGGTTCAGGTCTCAACAGCTCCTGGAAATCAGGAAATAAATGTCTAGGTAAAAAATTAATTATGTTGCAATTTGTCAGAACAAATTTGCTTCAAACTATCAACATTTCTAAAGACTCCAGTAAGTGATAGAGACTCTGTAACATTGTGTTCTAGAATCCCATATATTTAGCCCAGATCTATTCTGGCAAAAAAATGCTGTATCATCAAGTAAGAGAATTTTCAAAATTTTAAATTGTCCACAATGGTTGGTAAAATGATTTAAGAACTAGGTACCCCTGTGGTTTCACTAACAGAACAGTATTAATTCCAAGGAGAAAGTGATGCCTAAAATAAACTGCTTTAGGCATCATTTTGGGCAGGCAAGAGATGAAGACTGAATTTGATACCTAGATGATATGACTGTATTTTTAAATTATCTGTCCTTCAGTAGGCAGGACTTGAGCAAAAGAAAGCTGGAACCATATTTTATAAACATACACAGTTGTTATTTTTCACCAGTTTATCATCTATCTGTATTATCATAGGGTATTACTAGCTACTCAGCAGCTAGTCACTTGCCCAATAGTGATCAAGGGAAATTTCCTGAATTAGCAACATGGAGGTCATTTACCAACTCAGAATGGCACCTCACCCTGCAGCAACTAAGCAGAGTCAACCTATATCTACACCCTAAGATTTCCATTACATATTCATGCTTCAGTGTCAAAAGACCCTACATGCTTATGTTCAGTTGGCATATTTGTAGTGCACATGCACCTAGGTAAAAATATAGTTTGTAATACGTTATAATAGTATAATAGTTATTAACTTATAATCATCAAGAACAACTGGCCAGGAGATAAGAGGGGATAAGAGGAGAAAGCACATAATTCAGCTGAATTTATGTATATATAAACTCAGCTGAATTATGTACTATATATTCTTGTCCTCTACATACTGAAGTTACTTAATTTTGTGCTCTGGCATTATGAATGATTAAATCTAAAGCCTTCAATAAGCTCATCTTGCAAAGATTGCAAGCCACAGATTATTTATCTTTTTGTTTGGTTCTTTCTCTGTGGGATACCATGGAAGGTGGTTTTCTGTGGCAAAAGCCTGTATTTAACATATGTAGAATAATGTATTAACTCTAATAAAAATCTTGAATACTTTACCTATCTAGATGTAGACAGCTATATTTAATTACCAATGTTCAGCCAGAAAAGCTCCAGATTTAATCCTAGTGACAGTGTATCTCCAAAGAGGAATACAGAAAAAGCAACACACTTGCCATAGAATTGCCACTAGGGTTATGCAGTGTGAAGAGGAAAATGCAGGGGTATTAATACAATTTCTCTCTGCAGTTTATTAAAATGACAACTCTTTCAATTCTTGACAAAAAAGACACAAGGACCTTGAAATTATATGGTCTGATCACTATGTCAAGTATCCACACTGGCTCTATTAATGGCTATATGAAATACAGATAAAATGGAAGAAAACACCACTTGAAGTGTCAGGTTAATAACTAATGCTATCTACAAAGATCTGAGAGTCAAGATCAGACTGAAGGAGAAAGCCTAACACTTAGAGGACTAATTGCGATAACAAAATAAAAAAGGCCTTGAAATGATAATGATGGAAGATAACATACCAAAATACTACTGCAACATATAGAAAGATGTAGGGAGAGGTACCTTGCTGAATGGGCACCTTACCTCTTTAACTGATTATCTGCATTTTGGTATAGATGTCCCTGATTTTGGTAAGTATAAAGAGATTTAGCATAACACAGGAATGCTTAAAAGAAATGAATTCCAGAAAGTGCCCAAGTAATATAATGTTTTCTAACCATTCTATTGTTTGTGAGTTTCAGTATCACAGCATTTTTATATTTTATTTGAATCCAGATTTAGTTCTTTCTCAGTACTAGAATAATTTTTAGGAATATCAGGGTATAAAAAAAATAAACCACCTAAAACCTGTACTGGCTTGTCAATTTTCAATCTATATCCCAGGTTTCAGTTAAACAACACTGCTAACCTAATCCTTGGCTAAAAGTTTTACAGTGATGAATTAGCAAGGAAGCTAGAAAAAAAAATCTCCTGGATATTTTAAATGAGACACCACCTCTTCCATTTGGGTGGTGGAACTGGCAAAAGCAAAAAGCAGTTAATTCACAAAGGACCAATGATTAGTTCAATAATCAAAGATAGAGTAACTTCAATTAAAATAAGAAAGGAAAAATATAGGCTTTTAACAAACTCTAATTCTGTTTTACATTGTCACCTGGAAAATCCATCATGGAAATCCAAAATGAATTAGCTACCATACCTAGCTGCACAAAAACGGACAACCATCAGATGACAGCAATTTTTCTGCATCTATTTGGTACCATGCTAGAGGGTTTTTGCAACTTCCTAATTCAGAAAGAGGGAGTTGACCCACTGTGACAAATGTCCTTACTTATTCTGAACAAAATAACTTTGCAATTATTTTTTTCATTCAATTCCAGTTCATAATTATTTTTCAATTTTTGTTGTTCACTCATAAGACATCTTCAGTCATCTAGGGCCATAAGAGAATGACTATTTTATAAATTAAATTAGTAATTTTGCTGGAAGGTTTTGAAACCACTTCTCCTAAATCCAAACAACTATATGTGCACCAAGTTTTCAAAGAACTGCCATTGTTGGATGCAATCTACAGCTTACTGATTTCAATTGTAATTTCTGGAATTTCAAATGGGCACTATTTTTCCCTATGAATAAAAGAGGTAAACTAGCCTTTAGGCCAGGGGTAGTCAACCTTGGCTCTTTTATGACTCGTGGACTTCAACTCCCAGAATTCCTGAGCCAGCTGGCTCAGGAATTCTGGGAGTTGAAGTCCACGAGTCATAAAAGAGCCAAGGTTGACTACCCCTGCTTTAGGCAAACATTTATTAAATAAATATACCCTTGACTTGTTTCAGAGCAAAATATCTATCTAACATTTAGGAAGAGAAAAAGTTATCAGGCGATTACAAACCACTATTCTAATTTGCAACTATTCAACAAAGAATAAATATGAAAATACTTTGTATGAGAGATTTTTTTTTAATTAGAGAAGAAATAAGGGCATCACCAAATATATACTCTTGTGAAAAAATGGAAGTCTAAAATTGGAATTTTATTAAAAAGGCATTAGTTATTGCGAGCCGCAGCTGCAGTTTATTTCATCAGATGACATCCAGATATACCGTATTTTCCGGCGTATAAGACGACTGGGCGTATAAGACGACCCCCAACTTTTGAGAAGATTTTCAGGGTTTAGAAAGTCGTCTTATACGCCGGAAAATACGGTACTGCAAGGTATACTCATGTGTCTGTCTTACCTGAGTTCTGTAGTCAACTGAGATAGCAAATGCTGTACCAGAATCTCTAACCACTTGGAGTCGAATTGAAGTGGCTTTCATATGGGCCACAGCTAGACGAGACCCCACAGCAAAGTAGATGAGATCCTTCTGCACAGAATCACTCTCCGGAATTATAATGTGTGCAAATCTGGCACTCTCGTTTAAAGCTGCTCCTTCCCCCACGTCATAGAGTTCAGCAAAAAAGCAGATCTCAGATTCAGCCACCTGATAATCAAAACAGACAATCAAAGGACTGCACATTTTCCAATTAAAGGAAATATATAATTTAAAAAAAATGTTCCCTAGTATAATTTTGCTATATTTTGTGCAGCGAGCTTTCCAAATCATAGGACTATGTGTTTGGCCTTATAAAAACAACTGTTACTAGGAATCTGGATAGAAATCCTGCTGTCATTCATATAATTTGTTTGTGAATCATTAAAAGCTATTCTGGGAAAGTACACATGCATAAATGAACTCTTCAATGGGGAAAAATATTAATTAATTTAATTTTTTTCAAACTTGTTTCAAGTACAATTGATAACTTTTCATATTTTTTTCTAAGTACATAGAAAAATTAGAAAATTTGCTCTCTTCAAATTTGTGAAAGAATTTTTTTTTAAATCTCTTTTGTGCTATCTATAGTTAGTTCTAAAAATTATTGATCTTTGGAATATAAATGCTACTTAAAAAGGAACAAGTATCAGTACAATGTCTAAAATCCTACAATTTTCCAATGTTCTGCACAAAACCTGATTAGTGGACAGATTCCCACTGCTGGGATCTCACATAGATTACAAAAGAGAAGATCCAATATAGAGGATTCTTTCCTAAATAAAAAAGTTTACTGCTTCTCAGCCAATAGCTCAGATAATATGATAATGAAAACAAGGAATATTCTCCAGCTTCTCATTATTTCACACATTTTAGTATATTTGTGGAAAAGTAGTTAGGAGAGATGACTAATTCATTATAAGTACTCACATTATCAGACTGAATCTCAATAGAAACTATGCACTGTATTTGGCCAGCATTACAAGTAGTAACCCCTGTAACAGCTATCAGTTCATTTGCCAGATTGGTGCCATTATTCTGCAGGACAACTGATGTTTGATTAAAAGTCACACGCCAAGACACTTTCACATCTTCAAAAGCCCTATTAACAAAGCAAACCAAAATCACTGCATTGATGCAGATAGACATAAAAAAAATCTTTACCCTCACATTCATTTTGTTCTTTTGCTTACCATAGCAAAATTGTGTTTTATAAAAATGAACAATGTTTACCCTGTTATTTCCATTGTTAAGTCATAAAGCACAACCACATCATTTAGCAATGGCAATCCCTACAATCCAGGTTGCCATCATTAAGTGAATCCCATAATCATTAGGCATGGCAACTTCTTGCGACTTCCACAACAAGTTAATGGGGAAGCCAGTGGGAAATTGTAAGTCTCAGACCAGCAAGCAAATAAATTGGATGTTGCTAAGTGGACTCTGCAAGGGGGCAAGAGTGTGCTTGCAGATGCATGAGAAGCATAGCATGGGCCAGAAAGGGTAAGGTGAGCACACACACGTCTCATGCATAAATTGTTAGGGTAAATAGAAACAATAATTTTAAAAGTGACAGTCCATTTTTTTTAACATTAAGATCTAAATCTCAAATCTTGTTTAGAAAAGACTGCTCAAATCAAATTTTTCATAATAACATGAATGACCTGATATAGTAGTGGGCTGCTTTTGATTTTACCACTATAATACAAAGGATTATATGATCAGCACTTAAAAATATAAAAAAAGGACATTATTAATTTCCTGAAGAAAGCACCAAAGAGTAAATATGTGCACATTGCAAAGAAATTAATTTAACCTGTCAGCTATTATGTGTATGAATTAGGGTGAATTTAATTCTCTCATTTTTATTCAGTTCTGATATACTGATTGACTTGTATTCTAAATTTATGAAGCAATTTTCCAGTTTGCAGTAAACTTCTGGGACTTCTAAATGTCTAGGCTTCATATTAAGATTCAATCACAACCTATCCTGCTTACAATTATAATCCTTGATTTAACACAACGCATTACAGTATATGAAGATAGCTGCTGCCTGCACCTGTTTGGCTGTCGGATGACAAAGAGTTCCACTTTCCTCTTTTCTGAATCTTCATCAAGCACAAGACCATGTTGGGTTTCTTCACTGAATCCCAGTATTCCATTCTGAAGATCATTTCCTAAATGGGAAATAGATCATTCCAAAGTATCAAAAAGCAAGTAAATTATTATGTTGTACAATTCCTTAAAAATTATTTCTCAAAATGAGATAATTACACGAGATCACCTGGAATGAATAGCTATTACAATATAAATGGAGGAACTGTATTTTTATATAAAATAATGGGCTATTTAACACTACCAGAATTAAAACATTAAGTATACTTCAGTGAGTTTTAAGATACAGTAGGATGAAATATTGTTGATATGATAATCACTAAACAGACATAATGGCATTTGCTTATTGAAACATCAGTTATTTTAAAGCAACTGGGTATCTTCATAACATAGAATATTAATATAAGGCACTAGGGACAATAAAAGGGCTCCTTTACCAGTTTTTGGAAATATATCAGTAAGAAACATATAGTCTTCTTTAAGTGGTGCTTGTGTTATTTTCCTACCAACAATTTGAAATGCTTTTCCATTGTCTGCTTTGCTATTTTAGCAAGAGCTACAGTACATGGCTCACAAATTATTGGCTTAGGCAGTTACAACCTTAACAAAAATGGTAACCATCAGAATCCTTTCCTGGGTAAGGAGAGATGATCAAGCAGCATTAAGGAATAACAGTGCAAGTCCTGCAACTTTTCCATCCATGTTGTCATGTGTCACACATGTGTCACAAAGATGTGGAGCTTGCACTGTGGTGCTTCTTTCATTATTTTGACAAATATGAGAATCTGCAGATGCTTCTGACAGTAATTGATTCATAAAGATTTATTTAAGTCTCTGCTAAATTTCTTGCTTTAAAAAAACATAATTTTTGATAGAAAGCCTGCATTTCTGATCTTATATGTAACACGTTTAAGTGAACTTTTATTATCTTCCAGGACGAACTCAGATGCTAGCTAATTCATAGAAATTACACCAGTCTATTAAAAAAAGGTAACTGATATCTAAAATCTCTGTTCAGACATAACCTTTATGAATTGAATCCCTCACACAAGGAGAGATAAGTAGAACAGTATTTCATGTTGCTAATATAAGAGAATATAAGTGTCATTCAGCATCACTGCAGCAGTTCTCAAGATTTACTAGAATACAAAGCTTCTAATATGCAATAGCATATATATATATGCTTTTATCATTTGAACTGAATTTAAAACCCAAAGAAAATGCTTAGTTATCAACTTCAGATCCATATTCCTTAATGAACTTGTCCTTATTTGCCCTTACTTTCCGTTTGAAAAGTCTCGTTTATATTATCCAGTACATGAAACTGATCTGATAAATTTGATCTTTTCAACAGATCCTTTATATGAATTCTACACTGTTATCATCATAATCCCTTCCCCTCAATTATTAGTACATCCAACAATAAAACATGCAAATACCACTGTTTCCATTTTAAATCTATATTGTCAAAGGCAAGAAATTTATCAGGAATTCTCTTCCTCTTTAGTCACATGTACTTGGAAAATGATGGTCCAAATAACTGAGAGAATGCATATAATTTATATTACGAACTCTGAAATACACACCGACTTGGGTTTTTTTTACTTAGAGTTATTATTTCCATAGCAATACCATTTTACTTTATAAGGAAACTCTCTTTCCTCTTAGCATTTTGCTTATATACTAAAACAACATAAATATGTCTACCTTTGATAATTATTGTGGTAAAACCTTTAAATCCATATTCATCCATGCTTTCTGTAATCTGAGCTCCATCTTGAGGTTCAGAAAGAACAACATAAAAAAATTCTTCCCCTTCAGGTTCGTCGTCATCAAGAATTTTGATAGATACTTCTCTTTCACGTTCTCCATCCAATAACGTGACAGACAGAGCCATCTCTTCAAAGTCTGCCCCTTCGATTGCCCAGGTAAGATTAGAAACCACAGGGACAATTTCAAAAGGAAATGTATCTGCTCCGCTTTGAGCATTTGTTGCACCAAACGTTTTTATATTTACAGAGACATTTCCCACAGATCCCTGAGACCTTCTGATATGAATTAGAATAGTGTTGGAAGCAATGTTATTGCTGTCTTCTTCAGTGTAAATAATAGTTGGTCCAAGACTTAAAATTCCATAATGGATATCACTGGCCAATAGAGTAACTGATGCAATGCTAAATTCTGGATTCAGACGTGGATTCCAAGCTGGATTAAGGTCCTGAACATCTAAAACATTCACAGATGTTAAATTCACAAAAAAAAATTCTTCCCCCTCTGAAATGCTGTCATCAATTACCAAGATTTCCAATACCATGTTAGTGTCAAGGAATCCAAAAATAAGTTCTACATCATGAGCAGGTTCAAAGTCTTCTAGTGATTTGGCACTTCCTGCAGTGGTCTGATAGAACACTGTTGTGAGGTTGCTTTGGTAGCCAAAAAGTCTTTGTACATTTAATTTGACTGTTTGCACATCTTCCCTCACTAAAATGTTCCTTGAGCTAGGAGAAAATTGAAAGACTCCCATTGGCTCAATCTCAGCAATAATGAAATCTGATCTGAAATAAAAACAAATATATGACATTTGAATGTGGGAAAATAAAGGCAGGACAGTTTTAACTCATTTTCAATAGACATATCCATTTAGTATATTGGGTCCATCTGAGACTTTGCTCAGACTGAAGAAGCAATTTTAGAAATGTGTGAAGATACCAGTTCATAAGTTTAGTCATTGTGTATTTTGGTTCCATAATTATTAATATGTCCAGATATGTGATAACTCTTAGAAAGAAGGAAATAAAGAATGTCAATTAATTAATGGGTGGTGGTGGTAGGGAATCCTTATTGTATTTGCTCATGAACCAAATATTCAACTTGAGTGATAGCTTTCTTACCTTAGACAAGCCCCACCAGATGCATTACTCTGCACAGCGGCCAGATGTACAGCAAACACCTCAGGACTATTTGCATTTGGAATAACTTGCAATAAAACTGTTTTGTTTTGTTCACCATGAGAAAAAATAACTGTGCCTGGAAGGAAAAGGGAAAAGAGATGGATGGAAAGCTACTGGAATGTTGAAGAGCAATAGTATTAAATCATGACCTATTGCCAGTCAGGAAGCATGCAAATTTAATAAATTATGGTTCGTCACATAGTTAGTCAGATGTTCAAAATGGATTTGGCATTTTTATCCACCTATTGAGTCCTTTCCAAGGACTTGGGATAGGCAGGTGTTGATGTTTGATGGTATTAGAGGTATTGTTGCAATATGTGAGCTATTTCAAGTAAAGCTGCCATTTGCAATTGACTGATGATGAGTCTGTCAATATTGATGGTGACCAAGTGGTGCTTGGACACCTATTACTATTGGTACTACCTTTGCTTTCTTTTGACACAGTCATTCTATTTGAAGGTCTCTATATTTTGTTATATTCTATATTAATAAACTAGCTGTACCCGGCCACGTGTTGCTGTGGCTCAGTCTGGTTAAATGGAAAAGAAAAAAAAGAGAAAGCGCACATTTCTAATATGTTTAATTTCACAATGCTTGTGGGTATACAATATTTTTTGTTGTTCCATTGTCTGTGCATCAATTCCAACGCAATGTCACACGAAATAATTAAATCAAAATGAAAATAAATCGAAATCTATGAAAATTCAATTTAACAATGCAATCGAAAACATTGAAATGGAATCGTAAAATTGGAAATTTGGAAATCGTAAATGGATCGTAAATCGGAAACATTGAAATGGAATGGTAAAATCGTAGCGTGTGTTGCTTTTACGTCCAACAGATGGTGCTGTTTTTCAAAAAAGCATGTTTTTACCTGTCACAGGTGTGACATCTATATAATATAGTATATAAAAACATGCGCGTATTCAAATGCAACGTTGTGTCAAAATTTCAAAGCAATCGGTGAAGAACTTTCGGAGATTTAAGATTTTGAATAAACTAACATTTACATTTTTATTTATATAGATATGCTACAGGCACCAAAAGGAAGTGATGGAAAAGACCCTTTAACACTGATTCATAATGCAGGTTTACTCATTGTTGAGCAGCAGATTAAAAGGAAAGGATAAAGCAGTTACACTATATACATCCCAGAAATCAAACCTTTTACACAACATCAAGTTATGATAAGCTATAATAAAGTATACCCTGATTATAACAATTAACTATCTACTTTCCTAAGGAAAAAACGGGTTAAGAAAAGATAGTGATAAACCAAATTCAAATAGGGAATAATCAAGGGTTGGGTTTTTTTAACATTTTTTAAAACAATTGAAGGGTACAAAAAGTGTTCATGGTAAAATGATTCCCTTGAAACTTGAGCATACTTCCTTTCTCTCTCTTCTTCTTCTTCCTTTATTACCCTCTCTTTATTATCAAAGAGTTTGAACTGTCCTACTGTCCCCAAGGATAGCAAAATGATGGCACTTACCAGAGGCTGGTATAATACTGCCTTGGTGAAGGTACAGCGGAATAAGCCCCGGTGGATATCCAGAATTCCAAGATACTACAATGGAGCCATATGTTCCTTTACGAGTTATAAGAGCTTTAGTTGTTCCTGCTGTAATATTTATAAGTCTCAAGATAATAGAATCAAAGGCAACCTATAAAATAAAGAAAATACTGTTTTTGTTAGAAATTATGGCAACAGTTTAACCAAACTAAAATTATAGGCATGTGCACTGAATAATTGCATATGGAGTACTGCTATTGGTATTAGAAATATGCATTGTTTGTGCAATAAATCTGTATTTTGACATTTTAAGCTTTGCTTAAGATGTACAACATATATTTGTTTTAATTCACCAGCAAATATATATCAATATAATATAAAACAAATGACAATCAGAAATTAAGTATAATAGATGCTTTTTCTATAATACCTAGTTAAAATAACCTGAAGTTTAATATAATTTGTAAGCCAGGAATTACCAGATTTCTATTTTGCATCCTCCCAGAAAAATGGTGATGCAAAAAACATACATTTGCCCCCAAATATGTAGTGAGAAATAAAAAAAAAATACAGATTTTATAATACAGTATAAATAATTTATTCAGATCTTTCAACATCTGTCAGCCACTTAAGTCTAATAAACTAAAATGTGTTCCACTGGTTGTTAAGTTGTTAGAAATTATAAATCTAGTTACCTGAGAATTGGCAGCTTCTTTGGGAATTGGAAAACAGACCAACCTGGCTGTCTCTAATATTTTAGGCGCAATATTGGCACTAATATTAGCTAAGGTTACATTGATCAGTTCCAAGGTCAAATTCATGTCAGGGGAAATAAATACCTGGAAAATTATAATCACAAAACATAGTAATTAAAAATAACATCTACAGATAAAGCATTCAAATAAGACTTTAAAAGGTTTTATTCAAGCAGGACTTATTTAGACATGTAGTTTTACAAGTTTTTCCCCCAAAGTTAATAGAAAGCAATGGAAGTAATGGAAAATACCAGCAAATTAAGGCTACCAATTTTTAACTTTATCAAAATTATTTATTTAGAATCTGTAAGTACCATGTCATATTCTACTGCATCATATTGTTATAACATACTGTTTTGAAATATATAGTCACAGCTAGATATTGTGATCCTCTTTAAGCTTTATTACCTAGACAGGCTAAGGAAATGCAACCTAGCCAACTTCTTTGATACACATTATTGTCAGGGACTGTGGATAATATTTTTGAGATACGTCTTTCAACATCAAACAGCAGCTTCTCAAGAACCTTGCATGTGCAGGAACATTCACTCAGTACTGTACATTTTACTTCATGTACCTTAAAATGGGAATCTTCTACTTTTCTAAATTAAAACCAAGACTTAATAAAAAATGCAGCTCAGAAAATACTGCTTTCAATTACAAAACATCACACTCATGATTTAAAAGCACCTTTCAGTGGGGAGGGAAATAACAGACCTGGGTGTATATTGGCACTGTTTTCAATCCATAACTGGAGCCTGCTTTAACATGTAGCTTTCCCACTCTGTTGGCTGGTGTGACTACTTTTTCTTCATTGGAACATGAAATTTGGTACTCTACAATTACATCTGCAAAAGTTCCTGCATGCCGAGAAATATTAATCTGGATATGTCGGCTGAGATCTTTCTCTACTAGTACTGACTGTTTTTCACCATACAGAACAAATACTCCATATGGGTCATCATTTGCAACCACCATGAATCTAGAAATGCTTTTCTCCAGATCCAAATCAGCTCCTCCTTCCACTGAAGTCAGCTGCACCTCATAATGCTCATCTATTTCAGGAATATCATCAGGCAACAAGGAAATCACAATTTCTGAAGTCCTTTGTAGATCAGGAATCACAACAGAACCGCTCGCAGTTGTGAAATCATTGGTAGTATCAGAATCACTACTTAATTTCCAGTAAATCTATAACAATTAAATTAAAAGAAACAAAGAAGCTTTGATCAATATATTCAAGTCCCAATGAAATGAAATTTT
>NW_015388180.1:16796-61369 GCF_001527695.2 Protobothrops mucrosquamatus | reverse complement strand
CATCTTATACACGGAAAAATACGGTAGTTTAGATGTTACAGACTTCACAATTTGAAAACAACACATATTCTCAGAACAAATAAGCATACTTTCAGTTCCTTTGAAACCCCACATCGTTATCAGTTTTTAAATTTTGTTATTCATACAAACATCCCTTTGAAATCATTCTACAAGACAAAATATATTTAAAAACAAAATATTCAGGAAGTTCAGAAATCTAACACAGATGGCATACCGTATACATTTTCTCTATGTAATATGCTTGCATATACTGTACGTGCCTAGATAAACAGATATATCTATGTACTTCCTATATATCTACCTAGTTATCATATAAAATTATCCCAAATTAATCTATTTCAATATAACTCTTTGGCCCAAATGGGTTAATAGATTCCAAGTCTAGGATTGAGAGTAACTGGCCCCTCCTCCTAGTCCAGTACTTTAACCATTACACCATACTGGCTCTTGTCTATCTGTCTGTCTGACTATATATTTATCTATCTCTATCTCTCTATCTTGATTTAATTCTACCTTCTTATTTAAATTATATTGGACAAACAACTAAGTACCAAAGTCAAATACCGTGATATTCCCCATAATGCCTTGAATTCGCTTTATGAAAAGCACAATATTCAATGGACCTTCAGATGCTGATGGTTCCTCAAAAATCTTTGGAGATAAGGATTCAGGAAGAAACTGCACTATCCCATTGGGATCACCAAACTTTAAAATCTAGGTTAAGAAAAAGTAATGGTTATATTTGGGTTTCCTTATTAGTGGTACAGTATACAGAATATTCAAGTACTTTAATTATATGTTTTCTTTTTAAATGGTGTGCTGTAATGGTGCTCATTATTTTATGTTGAAAGACCTTTAGACTCTTGTGCCCCCTGTGTTAAAAAAAACTCAAAAAATTTCAATAGTATTTTTTGATATGACAAAAGATATAATCCCCTCCTATATTTATGATTATATGTTGTAGCATTAATAAAAGGATGCTGTAAAGAATAATAAAGAAATAAAAGATAAAACAGTAAAGCCTCAAAAGAGTTCTATTATTAATAATAAAATCATTTACTTTTATTGTTATATTGGCAGCCTTGGGATCTAGTTCTGTTTCTCCCTTCATAACACGCAACCTAATAATGAAGATCTCTTGAACTTCAACTTCTTCATGAGGATAAATTTTCAAGTTGATATGTCGCAAGCCACCTTCTGTTTCCGCAAAATAGAACGATCCATTTACTGGGTCACCGATGTCACCATTCAGAGGAGGTAAAATTACCTCTGAATTAGGTCCTAAAATGTCCCAATTAATCTGCAGATGATATACATTTTAAGGAAGCATTATTGATAACATAAAAGTATTATAGCATAAAAATATTCTTAGTACATATTAGTCAATGTATAATATGAAAGTCTTTTGTGGGTATTCCCAGAAAAAGTGTGCCCATTTGCTCAATTAATCTGCTAAGTGGTTAATCAGTTTTAGATTACAGAAATAATTTATTTATATTTTAATTAATGAATTAATTAATGTGCCACCTATATTGCAAAAACCGAAACACAATATATGTGTACATGTAAAATTAAATGAAAATCTACCAATCAGCAAATTTTAAAAGAGAAGCAGCAAAATCAGAAATAACCTTCATAAAAGTGAAGAGAATAATTATCTTAGGCAAATTCTGGTTGAAATTATAATGTTAGGAGCACAAGGAACTGATTCTCTCTTACAAGGTAAATCATTACAAGCCATAAGGCCATAAAAGGCCCTTCTGTATAAAAACAAGAATTGTTATCCATCTGGCAATGGGACATAAAATGAAGAATAACTGATATTCTAAATATGTTAGTGCTAAGCATGCCAGAATGTGCATTCTGAAATCCACAAACATCTCATTTAAAACTATATTTCTCTACATTAGACTTCAGGCAAACATTTTCAAGTCAAGAATTTTTGCTGAGCTGTATAAAATTGCTGCATGAATGGGTGGGACATATGATAGGTAAAATCAAGACATGTTGACGTATCTGAAACATGAGCTTACATAAAAATCTATATTTGTGACTTGGTACTCTCTAGTGAAACTAGCTACATAAATAAAATACTAAATAAGCAAGTGTATCCATTGATCATAAACTATAACAGTCAGAATACAAAAATTCAACAGTTTTTCTCTATATATACAAAATACAGTTCATTCCTCCATGCATAAAATCTTTTTATAAGATTACTCCAGTGTAAGATTACAAATTTCCAAAATTATTAACATGTAAACAATGTAAGGAAGCACATTAAAATAGGTCTATGAATTTAGTAAATAATAAAAGTGAGATATAAATAAATATTTAAAAAACTAATAATTTAGAGCTTGGATGGTGAGTGGAAACGTATCAAATTGAAATTACTTTCATCTCTTTCCTTTCTAAACATATAGCACATTATTTCCAATCAATTTATTAGTAACATGCTTTTTTAATATTTGAGAAATTAAAAATATCATAAGGTTCTTTGCCATGGGTAATACATGTGTGTAATAAAATTGGAGGTTAAATTATTCTTGGTCCATTCAGAGCTACGTACAGGTTGTTGAGAACCTCCCTGAGCCCATGTCAAAGGTAAACAAGAATCAGCTGAACAAATTCCTTTCTGTAACTAAACAGGAAAATTTTGCCTTAAATCTTATCCAAATCAATGACTGCTGGTTTATAACTTTAATTGATTGATGTTTCTAAAACACAAGTGAAGCATATAAAATCCTACCCAAATAAAACAAAATTGTAAATAAATAAATAAATAAACACTAATTAATTAAAGGCAGAGCAGTTAAGAAAAGGAAACAAATAGAAAGAGAGAATAGACATACCTGAGACTCTCCTATCAATTCTCCAGCTCTTTCAAGTACCAAGGACAGTGTTAATGAGACATTAGGGTTGGGAAGAATGATTTGGCTTTCATTGAGGAAGCGGACAATCCCATGTGGAGAGTCGCTCTTAGCAATAGTTATTTGAGTCACCAGGTGAGGTCCCAGAACCGCTCCCCCACTGGCACCTATTAGCTGGATTTCAAATTGCTCAGCATTTTCTCTGATCAGAAACCAAAGAATGAAACATACTTTGTCACCAAACAAAGTTACACTATCCCATATATCACTGAAATATGAACATCCAGTAATTTTACAACTCATATTGATAGAATCTATGATTATCATACATGGAGTATTTAAAGTTATAGATGAGGACAAAAAGAAGTAATTGATAATAACACTACTAACTCTTCTAGAAAAAAATAGATAGAAATTGTAATTTAAACATCTGTCCTGGAAAAATAAGGTAAGTAATGAAGTGTCATATGATTTAAATTTTTTTTTTAATAAAACAACTTAGTTTTATCGCCATTCTTATTAACTGTATTTATAGGCAATAGCAATAGCACTTAGACTTATGTACCACTTCATAGTGCTTTACAACTCTAAGTTGTTTACAGAGTCAGCATATTGCCCCCAACAATCTGGATCCTCATTTTACCGACCTCAGAAGGATGGAAGGCTGAGTCAACCATGAACAGTTCAGAATCAAACTCCTGGAGTGAGCAGTGACTTAGCCTGAAGTACTGCATTCTAACCACTACACCACCATGACTCTTATATATCATACTGTGACCAATGGTATCTATCAAGTCTTGCTGATTTGGTTATGAATGCCACTGACTGTGAAATGCAATTCTTAAATAATTGTAGGGTAGTGAATGAAAAACAAGAAAAAGAGCTTTACCTTTCTTCATCATTTATGATTAAAATGCTGATAAAACTCTCTATTTGGCCATGATGAAACATAACTGAATTATTTGTAATACTATAATCAATCCCATCGGGAAGAGCTGAAATACTTCTAGATATGAAATCTGCTGTCACAAAACCATAACTTCCTAGTCTTCGAAATACTGGAATCATTATCCAACCAACATCTTCTTCCACTGAAACAAAACAAACAGAATGCATTACAAGGTCTTACTCAGGAGTAAGCTTCTAAACTTTTAAATAAGCTTCTAAGTGCCAGGAAGTTTGGTTTCAAAAGAGTACAAAATCATAGCCGTATTAAAAAAAACATGATTATATACATTGATATAAATACTCTATTATTCACTCAAATTCACAAAATTAAATGTTCAGCCTGTGTTAGCAAATGTCTACAAATATAATCACTGGGATAGAATTGTAATTGTGGAAATTATGTTTATCCTCGAAATCTGATAACGTCTGCTTATTTAATGTGTGTAGCATATATGAAGCCAATGCTCATAAGTATATTCAAACATGTCCTTGAATTGTATATGAAGGCTCCCCTCCCTCGTGCACGCACATGTTATATGGCTATATTTAGGCTTATTACTTCCTTTGCCAGATTCTGTGCTCAGAAGGCATTGCCTTATTTACAGAAAGATCCACAGTAAAAGCCACAGACAAAAGCTGTGTATATACTTATTATTTCATAAAATGGAAAATGCAGAACTAGAAATAACACAAGCCCAAACTGGCCAGAAAATGTAAAGTCATAGAGAACGAGGTTGATATTATTGATTCTGGCTCTCCACTGAGTTTCCTTGTGGGAAATTGGCAGGGAGCATTGGAAATTGGAACTTACTTCCTTTCCTTCTCCTTCTTCCCTCCAACTCTCCCTCCCTCCCTGTGTGTCTTCCTGCCAATTATCATTCAATAATGCACTGGTATGAAAAAGGGATAAAACATACAGAAATAAAAGTTGGAAATGTGATATAGAAAGAACATTTTATCCCTCTTGGTAGTCATGTAAACACATTCAAAAGTACTAGAAAGCATTATTCAAAAACATTTAACAACAAAGCTTGAATTTAAACTTGATGTTTTCTTCTAGAAGAAATCTTTCCAGGACAGTAAATAAAAAATATATACAATTTTATTAATATATACAATGATTGCCGAAAGCATACATTTGGTTCACACTAGAAAAGAGATACTTTGTCTACAATAAAAGACTGGGAAACCAACTTGACAGCAATGGTAATATGTTTACTAAGGGACAATATTTGATTTAGTTAGTAACCAGAAACAATTTGAATGCTTATTAATAATTTGATGTAATCACTTGCCTGTTACAATAGGAGGAAATTGAGAATTTAATATTGTTTATTTGATTTTTAGTATTTTTTTCATTCTTTTAAAAAGTTCATGTGCATTTATTTTAGATAATGATAAACAGTAGTTTGCAGTGATTTAGAATTATTTCTCAAGATGATATAATGAGTCTGCTCTTATATGCTCAACAAATCTTAAATACTCAATTATTTAATTGATGAAACAAGGAATTTTATATTTTATGAAAATAAATAAAGGGAAAACAATTAGTAGTTTTTAGCCAGGGGAAGAACATTTTTCTTGCTGGATCCTGAAATAAATAAATAAAATAAGGCAGTAGGAACTACTATACCTTCAAGTCTTGCATAGGAAGGATCAAATTCAATGATGCCTTCTGCATTGTCACTTTTTGATATAATGATTCTTATTACTGAAGCATTTCCTATCTCAGGTGACTGATCAATTTGCAATCCATTTTCTTTTATTGTAAAATCAAATCCACTTGCAAAAGTATAGGAAGAGAAAGTTAATAAATAAATAAATAAGGCAATACATTCATGTCCCCATATGCTCTTATTTTATTGTATTAGAAAGTTCTCAAGTTATATTCATTCATTATGATGGGGCTTAATGGTCCTTGAAGTTCCAGCTGTTGCAGAGCCTCTGCAGTTACATGATCAATATTCAGGCCAGCCCCATTTACAACCACCCCCTGCTGCTGCCACACTCTGCTTGCCCATAGCACACCCCCACCTGTGGAACCCATGATCTCTAGTGCCCACCTGTGACATCCACCTCCACCTGCAACATCTACCTGGACTTCCTGACACCCACCCACCCTGCCACACTCCCAAGCATCTACCCACAGCCCACAACCCCATCTGCGTTCCCTAGCACTCACCTGCAACACTTGCCTTCTGATCTAATTCTAACCTGCAGCTCTAACCTGCCTGCTTGCCTGGAACTCCCATCTCTTCCTACTAACTCACATAGCCAGGGTTACAATAGCAACTGGGACTGGGGTTGCTAAGTGATGTGGTCACACAATATCACACTTTATGACATCACTTATTCATGGAAATTCTGGTCCCCATTAGCATCATAACCTGAGGAGTACCTTTGACTGCCTCAGTAATAACACCAAATTACAAGTTATTACTATTAGAATGAGCCTGATTTTTGCATTTCTGGTTTGCAAGGGAAGTGTGAGATAAGGTACATCCCTATTAAATTCATGTTTACTTTAGATCCTGACCAGAAAATCAACTTTGATACTAAGAGTTGCTAAATGGGATTTTATATTTAATAACCCTGGTCAATATTTTTTCTATAAGATGGCTTTTCTTTTTACCTTCCCAGTAATTCTACTTTTGTAATTACTACTGAAAAATCCTCAGGACCTTCTGGAAGATCATCATCATAGATTTCAACATAAATAGTTTTAACAGTTTCAGTGGGTTTGAAAATAAGCTCTCCTGGAGTCACTCCAAAGTCTGAGCCTTCTACTGCAGTCCCATTCAACGTCTTATACAAAAGGTGAATTTGTTTGTAAAATCCATGAGAACGGACAACTGTGATGTTAGCCTGTTGGAGACAAATGTTTTCTAAGATGAAATCTACTTTCATTATTTCCTCTAAAGATAAGCACAGAATCAAAGAATTCTGGAATTAGAAGGGACCACAAGAATCTAAATTAAAATAGAATTAAAACCCAAAGTAAAATTAAGCATTTGGAGCACTTATTGTCTCATAGTGCTTGGCATTAATGTATGAAAAGCTATTCTAATAAATTAGGATTTAAATTCTGTCTACCCATTTTTCTTCTTCTGTTGTTTGCAGTACATCTTGAGAAAATGTGAATTGTCCATATGGCAAATCACTAGCAGCCATTGTAATATTTGCTGTTTTGGCCTCCTCATCTATGATTCCGCCATTGCTAATATCTGTTAACTGAAACTGATAGTATTGCTTTTCTTCTGGGATATCATCATCGAGAGCCTAGAAGAGAGTGAACATATTAAGTTGAAAAACATATATAAATATTCGCTATGCTACATGGAACAACAGATATTTGTTATTAAGTCTGAGCCAAGGTATATGGGTGAATAACAATGTTCGCAAAGGAAAAATAGATTGTCAACAATAATGAAGCAATATAAGGTATAGCAAAAAGTTCATTGTCTTAGAAAACCAACTGTCACAGCATATATAGTGCTGTCATCTATGGATGATATGTTACCATTACTAATACAAATATACTGGCAAGACTCTCCACCAGTGCTGCACTGCACGAGGAAATGTATAACAATATTTTATGTTCTTCTTTAAAAGATTTCTCAGTTGCCTTTAAAGAAAAATACCCGCGAAGAAAGCTTACCAAGGGCAACTTAAAAGCAGTAACACGTGAAATAAAGTCAGGCTCAAAAATTTAAATAAATAAATATAAATGACTCAAAGCATTTTGGTCAGTAGTGATCATACTTGACAAACTTAAACAAAAAAGTTAAAATAAAGAACAAAGGACCTCCATTGCTATTATTAAAGTTGCATTTGTGTCTCCAAGTCAGCATTGACTACTGGAAACAATTTATACCTGAATCAGTATAACAGCAGCAGACTGCTGATCTCTCATGGTGACAGTTCCTGATACATCAACAAATTCATTTTGATCAGGTGATGTTATAACCCAGGAGATTGTGATTTCTCCAAAGATCCCTGGCCCACGAACTAGACTGCCAAACAAAAAGAAACAGTCATGTTTAAAATATTATTCAGTATTGGTCCAATAACATTCCTAGATGTCATGTACAAATTGTCAACGCTGCTAACATCGAATGTTCTTGTTTTGACAACATATGGAGATACAGCCATTTTCCTCTACTTTATGTTTTACTCTTAGAGTTAGAATTAGATGATACTGGGGGGGGGAGGAATGTGCTTGGGAGTTTAGTTAGACATAACAATACTGTATAAGAGTGGGAACCAAGGTTTTTTGTAATAAGAGATGATAAGACATGGCGGGTTGAAGAACTGGTGGGGAAGCCAGCATTTCAAACTAATTAGAGAATGTGATTTATGACAGTTAGAGGAGGGAATTGTGTTTTGATACTATGTGCTTAGGGGAGTCGAAGTCAGATTTTGGCTTGGACTATGTACGTGCCGATGTGTTGCTACTCGAATAAAGATTCTTTAAGGTAAACAATGCCTCGAAGTTCTTTGAAGAGTTTCATCTGTCAGAACCATGACACAAATACTTCAACCAATTCTACAGAGTTTTCTTCTTCTTCCCTTCTGAATAACAACAAAATAACTTGATATTTTTCTAAATGGGCTTACTGTATATTCAACAACCATATCTAAATTTATATGAATCACCATGAATATAAATACACTTTATTTGTATTAATAATTCACATATATGATTTGCAGTTGTAAACCACAAATTATTCAGTTTCCTGAGGGTGTTTTGGATTACAAGATATCATTGGAAAGAAGCTAAGAAGTTTTCCAAAACAATGTAGTATGTTGTGTCAATGTGTCATGAGCATATTAGGCCAGATCTTCTTTAAAATTGCTACATTCTCTAGTCTAGCAGGATAGCTCTTATTTTTACAAGATAAAAAGGTACATTGGAGCACATGCAAAAAACATGTAGGCAAAATCGGGTGCCGAAGGCAGAGCCCTTCCTTCCTGTGTCCCGTCCCACCGCGACACAAACCAGAAGTCTCGATTAATTATTGAAATAATTAATATTACTCTTTTAGATGTTAATGCAACATATTCTCAACAATTTTGAAGATTTTTACATCAAAACATGTACAGGTGCCCATGAATGTATTGGTGGGGTTTTTTTCCCCTTAGCAACTACTTAGCAGATCCACGTTATGTATTATTATATTCTGCCTATTATATAGGAATCTTCCCAGACTGCCAGTCTTCACCTGAGAATAGATAGATAAGGCTCTGTGGAGATAAAGGGGGATCAATTATGGATCTCTTGAGGCTGCACAAGGATTCGAGGCTAGTTCTGCACTTGAGGCCTCCCCCCCTGCCTGGCTGGGCATTTCCCTGCACCAATATTTTGGGGTTTGCCAATGCTTTCTAGGATTGAGGGAGAATGTTTGCTAAAGGTAATCCAGTTGAATTTGTGCCTAAGGCAAGACTAGATCTTCCGGTCTCCAAAATAAGCTGGTGCCTACAATAATTATATCTGAGTGCTCCTCTGCATGCATTGTACAGTTATTTTTAGAAGCCCTATACTTAGAATTCTTTACGATAAATGGGAAAATTTAGAAGTATTTAACATATATATCAAAAACTACCAAAGGATAAAGGAACCAACATCTGAAAACCTGGAACATTTTAATAACCCTAAAGCAGGTAATTGCTATCAAGACATACTTTTAGAGATGTGGTTAAATACTTACACAAACTGAAAATGATTTTTATAGCAAAGATACAAAATGTAATGATTGCCTACCCAATAAAAGCAGTTCCATTATATTTTCCTACGGGTTCCCCAATCAGGAAATGGGTGGATTGTGAAGATATCCCAACAACTCCAGAAGCTCCTTGATCTGCCAGTATAGTAATAGTTGCTATACCTGTAAACATAAAAGGGGTTGCCAATAAAAGCTGAATAATGCAAGAGATTTTTTAAAATCATAACACAAAACAATAATGATAACTATTACATAATTACATAATTTTCATTTTTTTCTCAACATATTACCATGAAGTTCTTAAGAAAAAGTAAATTAGCAAAGTTCTATTATTAACTGTCCGTATTTAATGATACACAATCTGATGGTTTCCAACTGTGTTGGATTACACTCCCAATATACCTACCCAGCATAGTCATTGTTAGATACATTCTATATTTTTATTTGGAAGACCAATGCAATATATGTTAATTATCAGGGCTATATATTTGTTTATTTTTTTAATTTTTATTCTGCTTTTTCGGTAGTGCACACATCATCCCCTCCTCTGATTTTGTATCCTTCAACAAAAGCCTTGTGAATTTGAACTATAAGGTAGTGACTGTTCCAAAATAAGCTAATGAACTTCCATAATTGAAAGTGGATTTAAAACTAAATCTCCTCATTCTAATTGAAGATGTTAGCTATTATACTAGAGGCCAAATAAAAATAGCTAAAACTAATCTATATAACTAGTTTATTTCCAAAGCAAAAGACAGGTGGAAACTCCTCCTGTCAAAGAAGTAACTTGTAGTTATGCCAATCATACTGTCCCTTAAAATCTAGTAAGGTAACTCATTTTCACAGAATCAGAGAATTATAGTGCTGGAAGGGACTAGGAGGTCTTCTAGTTCAACCTCCTACCCAAGGCAGGAGTACTTATACCATCCTAGACAAATATTTGTTCAATCTTTTCTTGAAAATTTCCAGTGATGGAGCACTAAAAATTCCAGGAGACAAACTGTTCCACTGATTAATTCTTCTCACTGTCAGGAGAAAGTTGGATTTCCAGGTTGGATTTCCCTCTGATGAGCTTCCACCTATTACTTCTTGTCCTGTTCTCAGATGCTATGGACAATGAATCATCCCCCCTGTTCCCCGTGACAGCCTTTCAAGTATTGGAAGACAGCTATCATGTCATTCCTAGGACTGCACTGGCTTTTTTGAAAAGGTGCAGCACACTGCTGACTCATACTTAAGCAGTCATACTTAAGCAGTGGTTCACCAGGACACCTAGATTCCTCTCACTGACACTACTGTTAAGCCAGATATTACCTAGTCTGTGCCTATGCATTTGGTTTTTCCTAAGTGGAGGACCTTTTCTCACCACTGAACTGCATATTGCTGTATAGGGCCCTGATGCAGTACCATCTATCCCACATTGTTCTATCTTACCAAGAAATAGGCTGTGGTCTACTTTATCAAATATCTTACTGAAGTTTAAGAATACTGTATCCACAGCATTTCCTTTATCCACTACTTTAATTTAAATAATATAATATAATGCAATAAACTAATTTAAGTCAATTAAAAACTTGTGGGTGGGAGTGTGATGTAAGAATTAAAACCATTATTTCTCTTCAAGTAGAACTTATATTTGAAACATAAAAATCATGCAAATTCTTTCATTGTTGCTTTGTTAATTCTTCCACAATAAATCTACATATCAAAAGCTTGTTCTTTCTGTTTGGAGTTCAGTTTGTCAACAGAAGTCTGACAAAAATTACAAGATTAATACAACATAATGTGATTTTCTCTTGGACACTGAAATACTGGAATCAAAGCCAATATTCAGAACAACGTTCAGCATTTATAGTTGAGAAACAATCTTAACCCCAACATATGTTTTCAAAAGCCTCAAATACCACATGCAACTAGTTAGTAAAAAACCCACCTCTATTTAAGAAATAGACACTTTTCAAAAATGCTACAATTCTGATATAGCACAAAGTAATCTTTTAACATGGGAGAACTTATGAATAAAGTCAACAAGCCGCAACCCCTGTATTTTCTATATTTCAATCTAATCATGGCATCTCATAGTTTTCTAAACACTACAGATAAGGGAAAAAATAAAGGTAATTAGACCTGTCTGGAATCGCTGCAATTACAGCTTTGGATGCCGTTTAAAATGAATGTGTTTACCATTTACAGGTGATATTTCTGTGTTATCAGTAGACACCAGATGAATTGAATAATGTTCATCACCTTCCAAAACATCATCTTGAATTGCATGCAAAATTATGTTTTTCTGAGATTCCATCTGCATAAAATTGGAAATAATGATTATATATCTTAGAGCTATAATTTGGTATACTGAAAAGGGAAAATTTAACATTAAATGAAATTAAAATCATCAGATGAAATTAGTTTCAAAAGAGAAAAATACTAAATTAAATTAATATCTTTTAGGAGATACGCATAGAATTTTAACCCTGTTAAGAAATATATCCAGTGGATAATGTTGTTAAACAAGAGAATGTCATAAGACATTAAAACATAGGAAAAAAATTGAGAGCTTTTCTCTAACAATACTAGCCATATCAAATTCATAATTGCATATTTGCATTAATCTTTCTATTTTCTACATGTGGCTAACAGTGCAAATATGTCAGATTAACATCAAAGTGTTTTTTATTTGAATAAATCTGATAGATTATTTAACCAGAGAAAAATATGCAGTTTTTAAAAAATTCTTTGTCAAATGTACTTATTTATTTATTGGGTTTATTAAATGTATTCGCCACCTATTTTGCCATGGGGCTACCCTAAGCGGCTTACAACAATAAAAAGAAACAAAATGAAAAGAAGTGAAAACAAAACAGAAGCAAAATAATAGAACAATAAAACACACAATGAAAAAGAAAGCAATGAAAATATATGAATATGATAATATGACACATATATATAAGCTTGAATTAAAATAAAATAATAAAACAAAATAATAATACAAAATTAAAAAGGTGAAGTGGAAAAAGGAGCTGTACCTCAGAAAAGAAAAGAGTACCACTGAGAGGAGTGAGATCATATCTAGCTGCCTCTTCAAGTTTCCAAAGAATTTGGACTTCTCCTTGGCCTCCTGAACTTCGACTTACAGTGAGAAAGACATTTGCTGTGGGGTCATGTATTGACTGAGGTTCTTTTACTGTTACCTAAAACAAGAAATGCATTGGTACTATGGAGACTAATACTGAATAACACAAAAAATGTTGAGTGTTGAGCTTCCTTTATGTCCCACACATTGCACTTTTGATCCATTGCTAGTGGATACCAGCAGTGTACTCCAAAGTTAGTACCTGGTGCCAGAAACTGCCAACAAGCAGGAGAGATGCACAAATGCAGCCTCTCTCAATAAAATATAAAGAGGATCTTTGCATAAAGGACTTTCTCTGTTTGCTCAGATTCTCCTTTCAAAAACTGTTTAATGTGGCAAATGATTTGATTCAAACAAGCAGCCATTCAAAGAAGCCCATTAATAGCAATATTGATTGCACAGTGCCCAGAGCTGCACCATGGAGTGGTATAAAAATAATTGTAATACATAAATAATGAAATAAAGTAGACTTTGTGACCACTTTTTGTTTGGTTTTTCAAATAAAGCCTACAATTATAAAGAAATTAAATTGTTTCTTGTTCTATGTCCTTAAGAATTATAAATCAGAAGTATAATAAACATTGAATCTGTTCAGTATGTAACAATGATGCTTTCATGTGAACATAAGTATTTTTCTTTTGTTCCAATTAGTAAACAAAGATTAATCTGAGGATGATTCAAAATATATTTATGTTAGAATTCTATCTACAAATTGCACTTTATTGTCAAAATCCTTTTTCACAATAAATTAATTGACAAAACTGTTATATATGAAAGGCTGCATTATTTCTTCTCTTGTCCCATTTAGCACCTTCATTTGCAACCACACGTCTATCTGTTAGGTAAATACAATCACTTGATAAAACAGCTATTGCATAAAACATTCAGTTCTAGTTGTGGTATCACTTCTGCTAATCAAAGTTGCCAGCTTTGAAACCAACTCATGGGGAATTGCTACTTAAGCTCCTAAAAATATGCCTGACCTCAATTTTACTTTTACACCCGATTGTTGACACTCAGAGGTCCTTAAAATAGCTTACACTTCTTTTGGTATTCCAATCATCAACAGAGCCTGCCAGGAAAAAAAAAGTTCTTTTCCTGGACCATTTTTCCTAGATTTTTCTAAGTGGCTACTATTGTACTAATTAGAAGAGCTCCCCTTATTTAAAACTGAACACAAACACTAAGGAAGGATGGATTATCTACAGTGGTGCTTAGAAGTTTTTGAACTCTTTGGAATTTTCAATATTTTTGTATACACATGACCTAAAACATGATCTGTTTTCCACACAAGCCCTAAAACTAATTAAAGAGAAACCAATTAACAAATGAGTCAAACAAATTATACTTATTTATTTATTGAGGAAAATGATCCAGAGCTACATCCTCCTTGGGATAGGGGAATGGGATAGAAGTCATGTAAAGTATCTATAATCTGTTCTAAGAGCTTAAAGAAAGTTGCTATGTATACCATTGTGAAAGCCTCTATATATCCCTTCCGGAAAATATTGTGCACCTAAAACAATTGCTCTGTATATAGTCATGTGAAGGAGAGGCTTTGAAATTCCACAGAGTAACATTAGGCTCTCTACTTTTGATACAATGAAAAATATCTAAGGTAATATTTATTTTGGGATTTATGAATTAGTTTTAAATAGACATTTAAGATTTGTTTTAGAATTGATTTATTAATTTTGAAAATGCACACTCTTGTTTTCAGATACCTTTATATGGATTCACTCCCTCCCTCCCCTTGTGAAAGGATGTCCTGTCTTGGAAGCATCTTAGCTAATTTCAGCTGCTTATTATTTACACTACTACCACTTTTGGTCTCAGGTGGACTGGGACATCTAGCTGACATATCTATCCATTAAGGTTGGGATATGCAAGTGATCAAAGGATGTCTGCCAATAAATATATGATCTTACTTTCACTTACATGCTTTTCTTCAAAGCTGAAAACTCCAGCAGGAGAATCATTTGGTGCAATAGTAACTATCATCTGCACATCATCACCTAATCTTGCATCACCTGTCACTCTAAGTAAGGTAACAGTGAACATTTCCAAAAATTCAACCTCATCATCATCTATGATAGTGATCTCTATCACTCCCGTAACCTAGGAAAGAAATTAAAAATAAAAACAAAGATGAAATAAGTATCACAAGCATGCTCAAGCTCAAGACATTTAGATCTAATTGTGAAGCAAAATAGAAATGCAAACAAAATTTGGTTAATAAATAAATAAATAGATAAAAGGAACCTCAAAGAAGGCAATTCTGGTATAATACATACCATACACATAAACAGTTAGAAACATAACACAAAACCCTTTTACATAATAGTTCCCACTGTCCTTTAAAGACAAGCAACAAGGTTTGATGTGCTACAAGTTGTGTCAGTACCAGGTTTTGAAGCAAAGTCCACTTAACAGAAGAAGTAGGAAAACCCCTAAATGTAGCAGGATTCACTGGCACATTTAGAAACAGAATATCTATTTATTAATATTTGGTAGCTTTTGCAATACCTTTAATATCAACATGAGTCAGATTTCAATGAGGCTCTCATTTTTGAAGCAATTGATGGTATGCATGGTGTTAGACATTTATGAGTAAATATGAGTAGCTGTCCAATCGCAAACACCCATCAAAAAAGGAACCTATTTGCCATCCTGTATTAGAACCACAAACATTGTTGGCTAAAAGCTCTTCAGACCTCACTAAGTCAATGAAGCTTATTTTTGAATATTTATACATAGACATGAGCTTTAAAAGTACTTAAAAGGTAAAAAAGAGAAAAAAACATTATGTGATTATTAGCCAACAATTATCTTAAAAGGAGCATACTGCAGTCATAAGAACAAATTGATAAAAAATGTGGGGAGGGTATGTTTTATCAATATGTTACATACTTGTCCATCAGCAAATATAAGATTTCCAAATGATGGTAAAAAGTCTTTCAGACTAGCAGAGGCAGGTGTGGCTTCCCAATCTAGTTTTATTGATCCAAATGTTCCTGCTTTCCGAATGATGGACAGCTTCAGAATATTGTCTGGGGGTGGTACTTCATAAGCAGCCACTGTCCTGTTCATATCCTTGAAAGAAAACAATGGTAAATTAGTATTTTATTAAAAATATTATAGTGCTTGTATTTTAGAAGGAGGAGGGGGAAAAAGGGAAAGAGTGAGAGATAATAAATAATATATTATATATAATAGGCTATCTCTAGAAGTTAGAAATTGCTCTTTCAGAGATTATTAGGCCGAAGTGGGAGTAACTGTAGAGATAGGGGCCAGGTAGAGGTCGTGAGCAGCAAACTGCCCTTCCAACTCCTGCGTGCCTCTTCTCTCTACATGATCTTATCCATTCACATCACCATGGCAATGTGGGAAACTACCCCAGGCTGGTACATGATATCACCTGGTTCACATGATATCAGCCTGGTTACATCAACAGGATGTGATAGAAAACTGCTCCCTGTTCGGGTGCCAGCTGTAGTAATCAGTGCTCAGCCATATTTGCACCCTGCAATGACTGAGAACTGATTACTACAAGTAACAAAAGTACAAACACATTTATCACATACATACAGTACATAGACCCATTTTCTCCCTCTGGATTTTCTCATGGAATAGTTGAGAATTTCCTCCCTTAATAAAAGCTTTTAGTTAATTAATTATTATTACTTATTTTATGAGTTAACTATTAGTGGCCTATTTTATGAGAAATATTACAGCTTTTCTATTTCTTCATTTAAATGTATGAAGAGTGTCTTTGATAGTGGTTGTTCTTTATCTTGGCATATTATCAGGAATCCTTTTAGCCTATGAATACTGTGAAGTGGGTGGGAATCTGTCAACATTGTAACATGCCACCTGTTCTTTGGATACCTGCCCATCCTGTCTATTGTGGGGAACAGATGGAGAGGTAGGTGAAATATTATTGATATTCTATTTCTACTGCCTGTAAATTTTAAGGGTCTGGATGGGAGAGAACAGCTTGAAGTTGAATCTAAGAAAGATGTAACTACGGTTTGTACATTAAGATTCTCTATCAACACCAGTGCTACTTCTGTATCTCACAAGCATGGTGAAGGAACAAGATTCATAATTGGGGTCCATCTACACTCATAGCCCCTGCTTGGAAGTAGAACAGCAAGTAGAAATGTCTTCACCCAGCTTCAAGTAATGTTCCACTTGTGCCCTTACCTGGTAGGCTAAAGCTCAACCCTTATTACCTCTGTAACAGGCTACTACAACATACAAAGGACAAATTTCCTGACAGTCAGAACAATTAATCAGTGGAACAATCTGCCTCCAGAAGTTGTGAATGCTCAAACACTGGAAGTTTTTAAGAAGAGACTGGACAGCCATTTGTCTGAAATTGTATAGGGTTTCCTGCCTGATCAGGGGATTGGACTAGAAGACCTCCAAGGTCCCTCCCAACTCAATTATTGTTATTGTTATTGGTTGGACAGCCCATAAAGATTACTTAGAAATTACAAATAATTCAGAATGCATATTCACTGGCTTTCAATGCTGGAAACTAATATGGAATTTACAGGCCTAAACTGAGCGACAACTGATTTTTTAGGTATAAATTAACATGCTGGTTTTGACCAATAAAGCCCTTTATGGTTTGGCATCTGACTACCTGAAGAAATACCTATTCTAAATAGAATCTAGTGCCCAACTTCCCAGATCTTGTGGGAATAATATTTAATTATTTTGTCATATTACATAGCATGTTTTATATATGTAAGCTGCTGAAAGTCACCAGATTGTAATGAAATTGATTGAATGAATAAGATTCAATGGTAAGGATCAATAGATGCTTAGCAAGTCTTTGCCAACTAATCCTGTCATATTCAGGTTAAGATAAATAGGAAAAATTATAATTATGGACCACTTGGCTTCATTATATCATAGAAAAACCCAATAGCAATAGGAGTATTAAACACGGGTAAAAGATTTATAATCTCATGTTATTAACCTATGTATTATTATCTACATACCTTGAAATGGTCAGCTTAGAACAAGAACAGTATCTACTGCTTTTGCTACTGAGATGTTTCAGTTTGTTCTCACCTTGCTAATATTGAACTGAAATATTCCTCTGGGGTTATCATTCTCTTCAATTAAAATCTCAGCTATTTCTAAACCAAATTTCTTCATACTCTGTTGCCCTCTAGTAAGAGAAGAGTCCAATAATTGCACACTACTGATATTGATTAAAAACCCCTCTTGTAATTCTGGAATATTATCCTGTAAGATAAAAAATGTTTTAAATTATTTTGCAAATTCAGATTTTGGATAGACTAGTAAGATAAATCATTTCAAGTTATGATTGCTTCAATGGAAAGTAAAAATATGGAGGATCAAGCATAGTATAAAGAAATATGAAGAATAATATAATATAATAATATAAAGAAAATTAATTATATAAAAACAAATGATTGTTAAAAATTATATTTTCTTTACTGAAAATATAATTTCATTGTGTCAAAAACTGTTCTTCTGAATATATCTGATTACCTAATCAATTTAAGGAAAAGTTAAAGATAAATTAAATTAAATTCATTAATTTAAGGTTAAATTAATGGGGTCAGATTGTCTGAAGGACAGCCTTTCCTGGGCTATATCTACCTGTCCCAACAAACCTGCAATTGCACCATAATAGGAATAAATGTTTTTGGCCCTGTCACTTTGTAAAACTAAATTCAAATGTTCTGTTTGAGTTTAATTAAAATGTTGTCTGGCCCAAGAGATAATATGGCTTGTAGAGAAATGCCATGGTATGCTAGATTGGAAACAACTTGCCTTCACAAAAATGAGGAAAATCTATCCAGGTAAGATGCATCAGAGATTATACACAATTGTAGCATTAGAAAATAAACATGGAATGTTTTAATAGAAACTAGAGTCATTGGAAGTTGGGCAATATGTGAATTTATTTTTCTTCTGTTCAATTGTATTGAAAGGTTTTTCAGAAGTGATTTGCCAATGCCTTCTTCCTAGGGCTGAGCAATGATTGGCCCAAGGTCACTGAGGTGGCTTCACACCCCAAAGTTCATAGTCTCTTTTTTCTAGCCTGATGTCTTAATCACTACATCAGACTGGTGTTCATAAATTTAATAAATTATTATTAGTAGTAGTATATCATAAATACGGTAGAATACTACATACCATTCACTCAGAGAACATGTAGATAAAATCTAGTTGTTGAGATTACAAAGTTTTCTATTTATTAACTGATTTGTTAATCAATCAATCATAAAGTACATAGAGATATCTGGACTTGTTCTCACACACAAATAATATTCAAACATTAGTCAACTTGGGAATTTTTGACTAGCATAAATATCATTTAAAGTGTAAAATATAGTGTAAAGTTGAAAGAGTGAAAAAATAGGCTTTAAATATAGGGAATATAATTAGTTCAAGGGAATGATAACATTAAATTATTGAGTACTATCTTACTTTTATGCAGAAATATTAATCAGAAAAATATTTTCACTTTTCATATGTCATTCACATATCAGTTTGCTACAAACTATTTATATACTTTCAAATACTCACTGGTAAAATGGTTACATTAACTGAAATTAATGTTATATTCTCTGTCATAATAATTGTCTTGTTTTCCAATCTATAATCTTCATTTTCAATGGCTTGATTAACAAGAGGGAGTGAAAAGATAGGGTGGGATATTATGTGTATATTAATATCACCAACAAATGGTTGTTCTCTGAAAATATGTAAAGTAATAGTAGTTGATCTCCCTAGGAAAAATAATATTAAAGTTAATGAATATATATACTAATTGAAAGAGTTTGTTTTTTCCAACCAAAACTAATATGATTATAGCCAATAAACTTCCTAATAGTAATAACTCATATTACTTCCATAAATTGCATTTTCCCTGAGATGGAGAAAAATATTGTGTTATGATAAAAATTAGGGCATTAAAAAATGGTAAGCACACTTTTCCAAACATAGTTTTTTCAAACATTTCTAACAGTTTTAAAAAAATCAGTGAAATGTCTCACTTAAAATACAAAAATATAACTCATATTTCTTGCTAATCATATATTACATTCTACATATTATATTGGTCCCCCCAGATTAAAAAAAAATGTTTGAAACTATATTCAGAAATGTTTTCTTTAAAAATGTATAGATGTAACTGCAACATTGTATATCAGAAGACCTTTTTTTTTTTAAAAAAAAGATCTGGAAATATATATTTGAATTTTTCTAGGATTTTCTTACAAACTGACTCACCTTCAGGCTCTGCTACTTTGTTAAAGAGAGAATCTGTGTGCCATCCCACTACATCGAGGGGAGTGTCATTGGGAAGAATAGTAAGCATAGCTTTTGCTCGACTTCTATCAATTATGGCTCCTCTCTGGGGGTCTTGAATGCCCACGGTGCTAATATGAGTGAGAGTTATAATCAGTGTCTCTGAAGCTTCAGGAATAACATCTGCAAGGACTGTTAAAGTTACTGTTGACAAAGCCTGACCCTCTGAAAATGCCACCTAAAGAATTTAACAAGAAAATATACAACTTTATATTTTTCACATAACTGTTGGCTTAAAACAACAGTTTAAGATGCAATCCAATGAAAGTTAGAAATTTTTGTACCAGTTAAAGGAAACGTTTGTTCAAATTATCTTAATCAAATTGCCATATCAATATTACTTAAATGGTATGATTACTTTTTTCTAGTTAGATAATTATCTTTACTTATTCAACTACCTGCAATATAATAGTGAAATATAAATAAATAATATTGTAAGCCCCCAGAATTACCCTGGGGTAAGATGGGCGACCAATACATTTTATAAATAAATAAACAAACAAACAATGCATATCTAAGATACTTTTGTACTACTGGAAAATATACAAATTGTAACCAATAATTCAATTGGTAATGCCTGTTTTCTTTTCAATGTTTATTCTGTTTACCTATGGTACAAAATAAAATCTTGCAGGGAGGCTGGACTGTAACCAGTGGTGGGATTTAGCCAGTTCGCACCACTTTGGCAGAACCAGTAGCTAATTTTTGTTGCCCAGGCCCAGAATGGACTTCCAGAAGCGGCATCCACACAGAGAACCGGTTGTTTACATATTTGAATCCCACCATTGACTGTAACTCCTATTGTAGTCCTACATATTTTGAAGAAAGCAGATCGAAGCAAGTTGAAATATCAGGTATATCTCACCCAATTTTAGGAAGAGGAGATTTTAATATCTGCAGTTTATTCCTGTATTTCCTATTAAGATTATTGCAAATTCCATGGCTTAAATATACATCTTTTGCCATGTTTACCATATAGAAACTTAATATTGTTGGAAGGGAAGGGTATGCTAATATGACTTTGGATTTTTCTTGTGTCTAACAAAGTTTATTTTGCTTTTTGTATTAGAATTCTAAGTTGCATAAACTTAGAATAAAAAACACACCTTTTTCCTGCAATAATCCTTTGCAATGGCAACTCTCTATAACCTTGAGTACTTATAAGTGGACCTTTATGAGACTTTAGATTTTTTTTCTAAAGTAAACACAACCTCTTCATCCTAACAGAATACTGAAATTTTCAGTTTAGAAAATAAATCTGGGTATTTCCTAAAAAGTCATCCCTTGCCATTTTATACCCAATCTCATATTGTTCAAAAGGTGTGTTCCTACTCATGAGTGAATTTTCATTGAGTGTACACAAATAAGAAAGTCCTATTGTATAATTTGTATTATCTGAGTGGCACTCAATTTTGGATTTATTAAATTTGATCCACTTCAGCACATTTTCTATACAATCAATCCATGATGCTTATAAAGAAATAAGTGCAATTATATGCAATAGAGTTTCCTGCAGGTACTCATAAACAGCATTGTTTTATGTAGCAATATTTATGTAGCAATGTCACACTGAAGTGTTTTGTATCAGTATGCATAAATTTATATTTTATTTATTCCATCAAATATGGTATTGATACTGGTTTTCTAAAAAATAGTGTATAACACAACTTTCTTTCCCTAGGAAAGACTGAAGTGACATCACACAGAAAGCCCTTTCTTCAACTAAAGGAAATTCAAAATGTATATACAACCTCGCTTAGTGACCATACAAAATTACAACTAACCCCCCAAAAGCTACTCAAGACCTATCCTTGAATTTGCAACTGGTGCACCCTCCTTGTGGTCACATGATTGCATTTTGGGTGCTTGATAACTGGCTTGCATTTACAATCAGTTTAGATGTTTTTTGCCATTTTCTGACAAAAGACACCCATTCAGGAGAATGGGTTCACTTAACGACCATATAGTTAGCTTAACAGCCTTATTGCATTGATTTAAGAATATTAAACAACATTACTATCATGATTATGATAAAAAAAATACTAGTTTGTTTTACATTTTAATTTTCTTAATTTCATTTTTTCTTTTTGTTTAAGAAAATTAGATAATTAGATAAAAAGTTATCTAAGGACCATGAAGAATGCCACATGAAAAGCAAGAAAGAAATGTTTCTTTCCATAAGTCAAAATGATTTTGAATTTTTAGATCAAGAAATTAGACAATTTGAGGGAAGAAAACTTTTAAATTAATATTAGCCAATTTGATTCTTATTAGATCAGTAATACATTAGCAATTAAACAACTTGCTGTTTTTATAGCTAAAATTTTGGCAAAATACATACCACTCCTGAAGTTGGAAATATGTCATGAATACTCCCGCTAGCTTCCCAGTGTACTATAACTTGTCCAAATGTACTTATTAAGCGCTCAATGTTCAAGGTGATCAAGGTATCCTGTTCCATTTCTTCTACTTGTTTAAATAAAGAATTCTAAAAATATACCAATGATGAAAAATAATACATAGTTTAACATGCATATATCTTGGTTTTTCTGCTTTTTAAACACTAACAAAAAAGGAATAGACATATATTCAAAAATGTATAAAATAGCTAAAATCATAATTTAAACTGAAAAGGTGTGACACTCAGATTTTACTTTAGCAGAAGTAGTAAAGCTTTACTTTAGGCATAGCAATATCTCTTTACTCCTCAGACATTTAACCCATACTCAGAAATCCACTTACAAAGATGTGATCTATTCCACAATAGATAGTACTTTTTTTTCCTTTCTCCATATGCATACAGATCTACCTACTGCAAAATTGTGAAATTAACCCCAGCTGCCTATCTCTATTAAAATTTTCCCAGCCTTAAGATTGGGAAATTTCTTATCAATATTTACTTAAAAGTTCTATCTGGTCTGAGAAATGTTGGTTCCCATTTTGACAACCTTCTACAGCAGAGAAAATTAGTATGACTGAAATGGGGCTAGTGAAGAAACTGAGTTCCCTATATTTAATTTCTCAATAGAAATAAACCACTTAAAAAATAAGTTAGACCAGTTTTTATAAAGATTTTCACACCCATCATGACACCATTATGTGGTAGCAAATAGATTACTGGACTTGGATTTAAGACCTTGGATTCAGGTATTCTTGAACCAGTGATCTCTCAGACTAACTTAACCATGCAGTATTATTATATATTGTCATCAGTGTAAACTACTAAATTGCCTTTGGGAAGCTTGGATATAAATCTGATTAGTAAAATAATACATTTTCTTAATTTTATAAGCCATCACAATAGAATTCACAATAAAACCAATATTACATGAGGGAATTGCAGGTTCCCATGCATTTTTAATTATTTTATTTTTATTTATTGTTACTTTTATAAACCATCCATCCATCTGGTTATCCAAAGATGAATGAATAATATGATGAGATATGTTACTAAGACAGCTATTTATGATTCCAGTGTTGTGTTTTACAATATTATAAATATGAATACATTCCATATACTGTATGCTAACAGGAGCCTATTATTAAGCATACTTAATTTAATATTTCAATTTTACCTGGGCAAATGCAACAACTCCATGAGCATCATCATTAGAGGGTATCACTATGGTCACATAACCATTAGGACCTATTTCTGCACCACCTTTTGGATTTTTCAGCCATACTCTAAAAGATTCTTCTTCCTCTGGGACTGTGTCATCAAAAATATTGATTGCTATCACAATTTCTTCATCTCCTGGTTCAAATATCAGTTCATCTGAACTAGCATAAAAACACAGATGTACAGCATATTTATAATTAAACGATTGTTCTTCTGAGACAAAGTAAAATCAGTTTTGATATAGAAAAAAATATATTTTAGGCACTTTAAAGAAAGTTTCTATCAGTTATTAATTTGTTGTTGCTATTTACTTAAGTGTTACAGGAAACATATGAGGCCAATTCAAAAATAAGCAAGTAGACTTATGTTTATATAGACTAATAATAATAATCAGTGGAGATTTTTAAGAAAAGACTAGACATTCGCCTGTCTGAGATGATATAGGTTCTCCTGCTTGAGCAGGGGGCTAGACTAGAAGACCTCCAAGGTCCCTTCTATTCTATTCTATTCTATTCTATTCTATTCTATTCTATTCTATTCTATCTGTAAAATCCTGAAGTTTTTATAGTCTGTTTTGGAATATCATTCTACACACTGAAGCAGATTTTGAATATACTATCATGGAGCAGTTGCGGAGTGGAAGCTCTCTGTCTCCGTATTACTCTAGCAGGCTATTTCATTTTCAGGTAGATCACCTAATACATATTTTAAACAAGTAACATATACTGCATTCCATTTAGATTAGACCAATCTCATTGTTTTTAGACTTTATCCGGTTTTATCCCAAAGGAAATATTTCTCATCAATCAATCAATCAATCAATCAATCAATCAATCAATCAAAAACTAGCCAGCAGACTTTTATCAGCTTTCCGGGCTACTATATTCTTTAATTTGGTCATTTTTTGTTTATAATCTTTGACAGTACTCCTTCCTGTATTTCTGAACAATTCCAAGATGGTGACTTTAGTTGTTGATTTGACTATCACTTTCTCACTGTAGAATTTTCACTAGAAAGTGAAAGATTCAGAACATGGAAGGAATTATATTAGGAACTCAAATCTTTACAGCAAAAAGAAAAAACAATAGTATGATGGCTGTAACGTTTTATAAACTGTAACTAACAAAAGTAATAATGCATTCATAGTCAATGTAAAAAATGAAATCATACCTAGGTATAAAATCTGATTGATTTGAAATTGCAGTTAGCTCGTAAACATAGGAATAGGAATCTCCAGTCATAACAATGAAACTTTTGTTAGAATTAAGAGACTTTACATTGAAACTGGAAATATGATTGGCAGAAGGAGCTTCTAGCATTGGAGAAAACCGATTCATTTTGGAGTTCCAGGAATACAGATCTGATTTATCTTTGCTAGCAAACAGCACATGCACTGCATTAAAAATCAAAGAAGATAAGAAGGTTAGAGAAAAATGTTAAAATTTTATGCTATTTTTTTTTAAAAAAATTATTTTGTTCAAGCTGCATTTTGCATTTACTTAGTACTTCTGTTTTAAAGATGTACAAAGTGCTTAAAAGGGTGCTCTGCAAAGGGCACTGAAATGAATAAATATCGGTCTTTGAAGCAACCATGTCCTCTGGAAGCTCAGCATTGCTTACAACATTCATATTCATGAGTATGTATACATCTAGACAACACTTTTGCTGCTATCACAAATATAGCAAAATGATTGTGTGTGCACAGCCACATTTAGACAATCAGGGAACGACTTGTGCAAGCAGCTGTGCAAAGCGTTCCTAAAGGAGGGAAGAAATGTTTGCACTTTGCAGCATGTTCTAATTTTGTCTGCCAGTCAGCCACAAAAATCTTTATTCCCCTAGCAAGCCCAAGACATTCCTGAGGCTGCAAAGGTTCGTAATTTTGCTGTGGCAAAAATAAGTAATTTCGTCTACTATAAATCTGCAGTTATGAACCTATGATTCAGATACATGTTGAAAACTGTTCTGAAGTTTATTTGCTATCTCCCAGGAAGCTTGGGTTGTAAGAATGATGGTGTATATACAGTGATTTCTTCTACAGGAAAATTATATCTTGGGAAAGGGGGGGGGGGAGAATCATGTGTGAATTAATGCAGTGTTAAAGATAATTATCATACTTACCTAAACCAGAAGGTGGGGAAAAAGTATGGATTGCATTTACTGCTCTGACGGAAATGGACTGAAAATATCTGAAGGAAAATTGCCCTGTCTCCCAGACAAAAATTTCACATGTACTGTTGAGCTCTATGGAGAGTAAAATCAGACAGCTTTCTATGAATATGGGTATTTATAATTAATGTAATAATCAATAAATAATAACATCTAATAAAATAGTTCATTTTAGGAAACACTATGGATGATAGAACTAGAACTGTGTTTCCTTTATTTATTCATTATAAATGATTTTCTCTTATGTCCGTAATATCAGAAAAAACTATTGACTAATTATGAAATAAAAGGAAAAAACAACTAGCACAATCCCCCCAGTATATATTATCAATTTTACATAGTTGGCCTTTTTACAATGTTATATAGTAAGTATATATCAATAGATCATCATTAAACAAAGTAACTTTTTAATTATAAAAATCATTAAAGGTTTTTTCTTGCTTCAGTTTCCACACTTAATGTAATTCTATCAAATATGAGTACCTTTTGCAAAAATTAGGTAGACGTCAGATCCAGAAATGATAGCTTGGACTTGTGTTATTCCATTGATTGGCACTTCTTGAAACCTTATAAAATCATTATCTGACCACTTGAATAAAAGAGGTGTATGTGTGGATTCACAAGGGACAATGACTAGGTAAGTTGTACTTCCCCTAGGGAAAAGATCCAGACTCAAAACTCCATTCACAGAGAGTTGATTATGGAATATGAAGATGCCATTATTCCAGTGGAAAATCTGTAAAATGCAAAAGAGCTCTAATTATAACTAAAATTGGAAGAAATCAAATATGTTAAAATATCTTTTGTCCTAAATATGATACCTGGTATGGAATATGAAAAACTAGAATATATTTCTTGTTCATTTTATATATATACAGTAAATAAACAGCCATAGGAATTATTCATAGGAAGAGCAAAAGTAGTAGTAGTAGTAGTAATTTTACATAATTCTCTTTAAAAAAAATTCCTTTTGAAGGAAAAGATGATCATCATATTTTTTAATAAAATTGCTATTGACACTCCTACACCTATTACATTACTGGGTTGGTCAAGGTAAGTGTGTGAATGCTTTGTTTTACATTATATCATTATCTCTGGCAGTCTGCAAGCTTACAGACCAGTTAAATTTGAAAAGAACATATCCCAAGGGACCTCTCACCATGGGTCTTTTTTCAGAAAAGGAAAACAGGGCTGTTAGGAGCAACAGAATTCTCAATTACCTTCAGCTGAAAAGTAAGCTCAAGAACATTGGTGCGCCTGGCGAGCGAGCAGCTGTGTTTCTGGCGCGGACAGCGGCAGGGCTCACTTGAAGCTGGCCAGGAACTTTTCACAGCCGCAGATGGGTCAGAAAATCAGCAAACAGAGAGCCAACAGGAACTCCAAAAGAAAAATCATGTTTTGTCAAAATGCATTTGAGCCATAGACTATGGTTAATGCCATAATTGTCCAGCAGTCCATAAGAGGTTTCCAGTCCCTGTTAAATGAAGTTGTTGGTCTTTCTCTAATCAAGTCAATTTTTGTCATCCCTGCCAGTTCTATCATCTTCAGCAACCATTCTTCCATTGTTCTGAAACCATCTGGAAATCCCATCATCAATGAAGGAAGAAGCCATCTTGTATTTTGAAGTGGGGGCGAGGTCATAATTTTCTCCAACATGCTGAAAGGGGTGCCGAAGGACCCTGACATCACCAAGCTCTTCTACAAAAATGATCCTCAGGAGCTGTTTGTGGGTTTACATGAAATTGGACATGGGAGTTTTGGGGCAGTTTATTTTGCCACCAATGCCCGCACTAACAAAGTGGTGGCAATCAAGAAGATGCCTTACAGTGGAAAACAAACTAATGAGAAATGGCAGGATATTATCAAAGAAGTCAGGTTTTTGCAACAGCTGAAGCACCCGAACACCATAGAATATAAAGGATGCTATTTGAAAGAACATACTGCCTGGCTAGTGATGGAATACTGCCTGGGATCCGCTTCAGATCTGTTGGAAGTACATAAAAAGCCGCTTCAGGAAGTAGAGATTGCTGCCATTATTGATGGTGCCTTGCAAGGACTGGTATATCTTCATTCACATTATAAAATTCACAGGGATATTAAGGCAGGAAATATTCTCCTAACGGAACCGGGTGAAGTGAAACTTGCGGACTTCGAATCTGCGTCTATAGCCTCTCCTGCCAATTCTTTCGTGGGAACCCATTACTGGATGGCTCCGGAAGTAATCTTGGCTATGGATGATGGACAGTATGACGGGAAGGTCGATGTGGGTCTCTTGGAATTACCTGCATCGAGTTAGTGGAGTGGAAACCTCCTCTCTTTAATATGAATGCTATGAGTGCCTTATATTACATAGCCCAGAATGATTCCCCATGCTACAGTCAAATGAGTGGACAGACTGTTTTAAAAGATTTGTTGATTACTGCTGCAGAAAATACCTCAGGAGCGTCCATTATCATCAGAACTTTTGAGGCATAATTTGTACGATGTGAACGTCCACACTGATTCCCCATAGACTTAATTCAGAGAACCCAGGATGTGGTCCGAGAGTTGGATAACCTTCAGTATCAGAAAATGAAAAAAAATCCTTTTCCAGTAGGTCCACAATGGCCCTCTGAATGATTCTCAGGAAGAGGAAGAGGACAGTGAGCATGGGACAAACCTGACTAGGAAGATGGACAGTCTGGGCAGCAATCATTCAATGCCCAGCATGTTTGTGAGCATGGGCAGCCAGAGCAGCAATGTCAACAGCATGCAGGAGGTTATGGAGGAGAGCAGTTCTGAGCTGCTTCTGATGCATGACAACAAGAGCACCATTAACACCACCAGAATTTTTATTGCACCTCAAAAACAAAGATAATTCTGAAGGTGTTAACATTGCGGCCTTTTATCTGTAAATATAATTGATTAATTGATTGACTGAAGTTTTTCAAAATAATCCAGGCTGAAAAGCACTTTTTCCTGAAACTTATGCAACATGTATATGTGCTAAGATAATAAACTCTTTTGTTTCCTTTCTAGTCCATAAAACATCACCATTGACATCACTATGTGACTTCTCTCCTCAAGTTCTACAACAATCTTGAAGAGCTTACATTGACAGCCATGTATTTTACTTTGCACATTTGAGTATTAACTGGATAGATCTTGCTGAAGAGGAAGCATCACCACTGGAGAGAGGCATATTGTATGCAGAATGGTAGAAAGGTTTGGAGTCTTCATTGTCACAGGGGAATTGGAACTTGAATTAAAGCTTTATATGCTGTAATATAGATATGGTACTCAATAATGTGGGCATCAAGTGCAAGATCCATCCAGAAATGGGATGTATGGTCAGCCAGAGTAATAAGAAGCATTGCAGGTTAGGAACATATTTAAAGCAGAGCTCCAACTGAGAAAGGTTTCTTACCAATAATTGCTTATCACTTCAGCTGATTAATCAGTAATCATCATTTTGAACACAAAACAGTAATTTGCAGATATGAATGCAAACACACATCCTGAAGAAGGATGTAGAAACAGCCAGGTACATATTTATGTAGGTGGTATTCAAGTTGCATTTATTAATGTGCAATAGAAACATAACAGTAGAAAAAAGTCTAAATTTCAAATATTTCCGGTGATCATATGATTCAAATATATACGTCTGAATTTGCTGCCTGATTTGTATGCATACCCTTAAAGAATTCACAAGCCTGTGTAGATTCTGAACATGTTACTAGATAATATGTTACTAGGTGAATATACAAACAAGGCCAGTACAGGAAATAAAATGAAGATACTCCTAACCTGGGTAGACTTGGATTCTGGTCTACAACTTGCAATAATCAAATAATGGCTTTGGTTCAAATTGAAATATTTTATATCACTGGTGGCTGGCACCACTATAGACTGTACCTGAAAGAAAGAAAAGGAAATACAATAACATGTATCTAATACAACCTTTAAAATATATTTCACTTGTTTTATTATAGCAATGCAGCTTATGGCAAAATTATGTAAATAAAATGAACATCTTAACATCGAGCACTATAACTTCCAAATTTGTCTCTGAGCTTTTTAGTATTTCCTTATAAGTGTTAGGAGCTGCATTATAGGAATGGTAATTAATCTCCGAGATAATAGACATAATCCGTAACTTACATAACATTTACGAATGAATCTTGGATAGTTAAGTGATTTATGATGGATATCAAGCTGACTCGATGATGATGAAAGTATCCCAATTACGTGTTTATGAGGACATGGTTTAAAAATCTAGGTATAGAATCTTATGTCTGAAGATTTAAGTTCTAAATTAATTTGTACTGCCCTTTTGTTTTCTTGCACTTCCAGCTTCCCATGCTGGTCTGTTGATGATACCTGGCCTGGTTCCTTATTTCCTGCCTTGCTAACTTTATGCCTCACNTGCCTCACACTGAGCATCATCAATACACAATTTCTCTTGCTCTTAGGTTTTCTATGACTTGGAGCTTTATTTTTGTGATCTTGTGGTCTTTTTTGACTGACTATATTCATTTCCCACAAGTATATATCCCCCCTCTGAACAGTTATAAAAATATTCATTCTTGTCGCCTGATTCTTCCAAAAATTAGGTTCCTTGCATCCTTTGTCTTTTCCCTTGGAATTACTTTAAAAGCTGTTCTGTGATACTTTCGATATTACACAAGACTAGTCTGATGCCATCATGATTAAAATGCACTCTGTATTTTTATATAGCACTGGCTTATCTGAAAATGAATTCCAACTCTGAAGGAGATGGGTGGTTATGAAAGATGAAGTATAATAAATAAATTCTCAATCACTTAAATATCTAATCCCCCTCTTGTTATTTCCACTGTCACATTCATTCCTCATCTTACTGTCAAATTCACAAGCATACTTAACACTTTAGTCTTTTTGTTTATTATTTCTAGATAGCATTCTAAAGTGTTTTTTCACACTTTAGAATGCTATCTAAGGTTGGGTTTTGCAGAGCGAACCTCAGGCATATTTCTACAGTTTTTCTGAAACTAATTAGTGAGAACACTTTAGGTCTTCTGCCTTCTGGCTTTTCACTAAACCTACTCACTGGTTCTAAGATTGAAATAACTTTGTTACACTATTGCCACTCCAGACTGAGAAAATATTTGTACTTTTTGGAAGTTTTTGCAGAACAAGGTTATTTTTCCCCTAGGACTAAATTCATCTTATATTTTTTTGAAGAAATTCTAGCATTCAGTTAATTGTGCACAAAAGGTATTTAGCTTCCCTCAAACAGATGCTCAACTCATGCATACTGAACTACGGTTTGCAAACAAGTATTTATAATTTTTCTGATATTGCTATCTTTGATATTATCAGGGAGAAGAATTTTCAATTCAAGTATGTGAGTTGTAAAAAAGTTGAAAGGAAGTTTGGATAATGAAACAATATTACCTCTAGCAGCTGAAATCCAGAGGTAAACAAGAACACAGTGTTGTTAGAAGGTCTATGTTCTTTTATTCCACCATGAGTAATTATTAAATAGGAGGAACCATTGATTTGAAATGCAATACAATGTTGAGGATTCTCAATACTGAATTCCTAAGCAAAAAAGTAAAATCAATAGCTTTTTTTTACTATTCAATTAATAAAATCCATGAATTATTTTAAGACAAAATATTTTTTTAACATTTCTCTCTATTGAAATGAGATTTATAGGTAGCCCTCCTTTAGTGATTCCTCAATTAGCAACTGTTCAAAGTTATGATGGTGATGAAAAAATAACTTTACAATCAACCCTCACATTTGCAAGTGTAAAGCAAGTCTGTAAAGCAAAGGAAAGCTGAAGAGCATAAACATGGCCATGGTTTCAATTAGCAACCATTTCACCTAATAACTGAATTGCTGGTTCCAATTGTGGCTTTTAAACAAGGTCTATCTGTGTATCACATAGCGTGAAACAAGGCAGGGAGAAGGTATGAAAAAGGGTTCAATTTGTACATTGTGGGTCAAAGTAACAATCCAATATTCTTAGATATCAGTTTAATTTTTTACAGTATTTACCTCAACAGGAACAAAAACTCCACGCCACTGATATATTGAAGACTTTGCAGCTGGCTTTGTTCTCAACAATAAACCATATAAAAAGTCTCCTTCCATAAAGAAACACCAGCTAGATATTGATTCTTCCTCAAAACTTTGTAAAACGGCAAGTACAGTTAACCCACCCTCTGCAGTTAAAAGAAAATGAATGCTATTAACAACACATATTGGCATAAAACAAAGAAAGTGTATATTGATAGCTGACCAATGGCTTCATCCCAAATGACCATGAGCTGTTAAAATTGCATTACCGAGAAGAAAAGGGGCAAATAGGATCAAGTCTATAGGCAGCTGCTTATCAAACCATTCCAGAACCTTGGGAACAATTCAGGACAATCCTACAAAACCACTAGCTTCTTACTGCTGTACCTTCCCATTGAAAATTTTACTCCAGTTGTCCATAGGGAGAATACCAAAACAAGAAACAACTGGCACCTATCCTTGTTCTTCCCTGATCATATTGTAACTACAAAAAAAAGGAAGGAAAGAAAAAAACCCTTAAGAAGTCACATTATGGAGAAGAAAGGGATCAGGTAAAACGAAATTAAGGGAACCAAATGGACACTTCCAATGGGAAACTGCTTGATTTACAGCACAAGAGGGGGGAAAACAGCACAGACTTCTTGGATTTTTTTCTAGAGGGAAAGCTAACCCAGTGGCTTCCAAGGCTTATATATGTTTTGGGATGCTATGAGATCAACACAGAATCCCAAAACATATATAAGGCACAAAAAGGCACAAAGCCAACCTTGGATGGATACAGTCATTGTCTATGGAAGGGGCATTAGTTCTCTGTGATTGAATAGACCAAGTTACAATACATGAGTTATAAAAAGCTATCCTCTATAACCTACCAAAACCCATGAATTGACTTACTTATCCCAAATGCAGAATCAGGACGTGTTTCCCATTCCACACTCACTGATGTATTGAGTCCATTGCTCCGAGATATTTTCAAATAAACTGTAGTGTTTGCTTCCTCAACTATAACAGAATTTGTCCTAAGAATTATGGAAGATTTAACAAAGTATATAAATAGTGATCCTTTTTCAGATTCATTTCTCTAAGTGCTATACAACTAGGTAAATGATAAAATAAACATACAAGGAAGATGTTCTATTGGCATACTGATTGTAAATAAGCTATTTTTCAGCACATGTAAAATCTAACATATTCTGATATTAAAATAGCAGACATTTTCATAATAGAGTAGATAATGTAAATATTCTATAAATCAGAACAACATATTTAGAAATGCAACCTGTGGTTCTTTAAAATTTTAATGGTCTATTCAAAAGATACCACTGTACATATTTACTTAGAAATAAATGTCACTGGCTTGGGTGAATGCGGAACAGATTGTGCAAAAACATCTGGAGAGTGTTTTGTCAACTGAGTGGAGCACTGATGGAGGCAGGCCAATTCAAGGGCCTCACAACTTTGTCTCTGGCCATGCATGTGCCCAGATAGTTCTTCCAGGACTGTCCCTGTACTGATTATGTCATCCTAAAAGCTATGTTACCCTGTGCATTCATACAGAGTCAGTTCAAGTGGGAGCCTCAAAATCAGTTAAGCCATTTAGAAGACCTGGCATTTCAGCACTCTTGAGAAGTACTTTGCTTTGTTTGCAGCACAAGGCAACCTTCAGAATGGTTTTGCACATTTCTAGTTTGGGCTGCTTATCTTTCCCATGGGATCCAAGGAAAGCAAAACAGAGAAGTACACAGATTTATTTTAATAGAACTGGCACAGCACCATATTCCATCAACAATAAAACAGATTAGACCAGGAATAAAACTGAAGCTAGAAAATATTAATGAAATCTCCAAATGCCTACTGTTAAGGAAAAGATGGTCAATATATAGAAGCATTTAAATGTATAACTATTATTTAATGTATGTATTTAAAATATTTGTATACTCTCTCCCATTAAAATATATTGATAATAAGCAATGAAAAAATTACTATCAACATTTTTGGTTGCTATTTATCTTCTTTATGACATTTTTCTGATATCTGTAATTCTGACATTTGCCTTTTTCTGTGTTATAATATAAATATCAAGAAATTTAAGAAGACTGAAGTACATTAACTTTTATATATATCAAATTAATTTCTGACCTAACACAAAATTTACCTTTCTGTAACTGGAAAGATATTGAAAAGTCCCAAAGGGGCTTGATTTTGCAACACTGTGATCAGTGTTTCTGTTCTTGCACCCAATCTGGCTCCACCAGTTGGATTGAACAGTGTAACGATGAAATGTTCATCCATTTCTGGTTCAGTATCCAGGATGGCACTAATATGCAGATTCTGAATAAAAAGCAATATATTAGTATCAAAATCTTGGATACCAGTATAATTACATTAAGACATGGAATGAAATCAAGAAGGACATGTTAGGATGGAAGAAAGTGTCATTGTTGGGGACAATTTATTACAAAAATAAAAACTAATAAAAAATAAAAATAAATATATAAAAAAATTACTTCCAATAACTTGATGTCTTTTGATTTTTTTGTCACAATTTTTTTCAAAGCTTTCACAAACCTCTTTTGTAAATCCAATATGAGAAAAAAAATATCCAGGTCATTCCATTAATTTATTATTTGTATATCCCTTTAACTTATTAATACATCAGGGGGAAAAACAGCAGGTAAAGAAAAATCGTTAACTTATCAAGAGTTGTTTAACAAAAACATAGTGAATATAAAATGAAATCAAAAAAGCAATTGGCTGCATAGGGATTTAGTTGTCAATTGGGATTTAGTTTTCAATGGTTTTCATATGCATAGTTAAGAGAAAGATGTAAGGTAGATAATAGGGCATTTGGAACTGAGCAGCAAAAGGCAGAATATGAACTATGTACAAATGATGAAAATGTAATTCCTAAAATTACTAAAACTTTTATTGAAATTTGAAATGGACGAACAAGAAGAACATGTGAAAGACAGTAGGATAAAATTGGTTAAAAACTGGACACAATATACTGATGGAACAATGAGAAAATATGTATTTAAAAGCATTGAAATTTACCAATAAATAAGAATATTTGTAGCTCAGGGTTGAAATGATTGGTCCTTGGTGCTCTCTGAGTTTGGTTGTTTTCTTGTAGATGCTTCATTACCCAAACCAGATGACATCATCATGCACTGATGATGTTACCTAGGTTGGGCAATGAAATGTCTGCAACAAAAACAACCAAGCTCAGAGAACACCAAGGACCCCATATTGAAATTTACATTATGTTATAACCTAAAATAAATTTTTTATTCTTTAAAATATTATATTTAAAATCAAGTATCAAAATCTTGTATCAACTATAATCAACAATGAAACACTACAATAATTTCACAACTCATGAGTAATTACAAATATTCTTAATAAGCACTATTATTCTGAAACAGAAGCACATAAATATCATATTTTCCATCTATTTGTAGTAACTCATCAGAACTTGCCAAATAAGACGTCCAATAAAATGTATGTATTTTCAAAAATAATTGATATTGAAATAAATATTTCCAAATAAACATGTACTGCGATGTCAGCTAAAAAACCTTTGTTTTTGAAAGGGCAAAACATTTGAATATCTAAATCTCTTCTGCCTACAATCCAAATCAATACAATCATCCTGTGCAATTTGTAAATTACTTCTTAAGGCAAGTAGTACAATGTACATGTAATATATGTTTATTGCTGTAAACCAATTTATGTATTTTATTTCTTAAATAAACAATATTTTTTTTTACATTTTGTAGAAACTACTTGTTGTATGTTACCTTGACTCTTATTCCCTCTTCTAGAACAATATAACCCTGTGATGGAGTCAAATCTACTGATGCTTCAGAAGAATTTATCTCTTGCACTATGTATTGGACAGTCACTTTTCCAAATATTCCTTGAGGAGGTTCTCTGATAATATTCAGTATTGCAACACTTTCCATTAGATGAAGTGCTGTCTGTTCCCTTAGGAGAAAATGTTCACTATTGTTGAAGGACAAAACTCCATGACCGTCATCATTGGCCAGAATAGTAATTGTCGCTTTGAACAGATAATAAAAGAAATTATCACCTTAATATGTAACATACATTCATTAGGAAATACTTCTATATAATTTAATACATGACACTATTATCAATATTGGTATCTAAATTCAGGTACAGTATATATTTGAGATTTTTCTTAGTATAAATTTGTGGAAGATAAAGTTTATATAGATTATAAATAATTATAATAACAATAAATCAAGACTTCTATCTCTAATACCTACAAGGAAAATTTGTGCTCCAGTTTTGTTTTGCAAGGTTTGAAAAACATAGTCCTGAAGAACTTAACTAAAATTCAGCATTTCAAAGCTACATTAAACAAGAAAAAACTCTCATAATAAATATGTTAATAAATAAATAAATAAATTTTACTCTACTGATCCCATTATTTTTGTTTAAATAACATGAAATCTACAGTTTTCTGCATTAAGAACTATAAAGTGAAAAGAATGTTTTAAAAGTGTCAAAAGGTTTCATATCGTCCTGTTATATTGTCCTAACTTCAATACTGAAAAAAACTGAAACCTGTTAGCAACACAGCTCACCCCCCCAAAATTGCACAACAATATAGGTAATTGGAAAAGAATATGGCAGACTGCCAGCCAATCATTGCTAACTATTAGTAATTTAGGGAATTATGTAAATTGCTTATGACTATGAAGAATAATGCACAAGTATCCACTGTTATTAATAATAAGTTGGCGTATTCATTTACGCTTTCATTCATTCAATTCACCTATGTGTTTCTCAGTGGTTCACAAACTTAAAAATAGAAAACAATAGTTAGAAATAAACAATCAAAATAAAACCATTAAAAACCAAATAAAACAATTAAAATTTTTAACAGGAGAGGGCAGTCAACAATCGCTAACAATACAGCTGGCTAATTGATTCAGTACCACCACTGGTCTCCAGGCATAAGGACAGAACCTTCCAAAATGCCAGAAAGATCAGCCTAACCTTGGGGGACGGGGACGGGGGATGATGTTCTCAAGGGCAGGTGCTGTGACAGAAAAGGCTCTCCTCCTGGGCCCTGTCAGATGATGTGTTTTGTGGACAGGACCTCATGTACCTCATGCCAGCCTTGACTGGATGAGTAGATGTAACCAGGGAAAGGTGGTCCCTCAAATAATTAGCACATTGCCATGGTAGCTTGATAGGTCATCATCAGTACCTTGAATAGAACCTGGATAGTGCAGCTCACAGAATAGAGGTATTACCTATTCTGACTGAGGAGCACACATGTAGAACATGCTATCATATAGTAATCTATTCTGGAGGTGACCTGGGCATGAGTAACTGAGAATAGATCCAAGGCAACCACAAAACAAAATACCAATTCCAAATTAATTAATTTTACCTGTTGTATTTTCTCCCAATTCTAATCCAAGAGATGGATTTGTTAAAATTAGTTGGAATCTCTCATCTCTTTCAGGAATCTCATCATCAAAAATTTGAACCTCAATATATTTATATCTTTCTCCATCAGCAAAACAAAGAGTCTATAATGAAACATATTGTAAATGTGTTTAAATAATATGCTGAAAAGCAATGCATAAAAATGTAGAGAAAAATGGAATTTTTGTGACTTTTACAAAGCATCTACAGAAATATTTTAAAAAGTACAAGTCATCTTAAAATGATAAAATATGTGCAATAAACATAAAACAGTTACATATCCCAACATATAACTGTTCTTTGGAAGTTTAAAGACATATGCAAGTGCATAGTGTATTTATAAACAAAGTGTCACACTGATTTTTTTTTTTTAATTGAAAAGCTTATTACTGAAGAAATGGGATGAACTTTGAAGCTTTCCACAGTTCTAATGTTCAGGGTACAATTGCTTACACTTTTTCCTGAAACAAAGCATCCATTTGATATTATGGAAAAAAATGGTTTTCTATGATGGTTTGTTCTTACCCTTGAAGAAAGATTAAAGTCCAGTCCCTGATATGCTTCCAGATTCTGAGCATACAAGAATAAGGACACATTACCATACAATCCTCGGTCCCGGAATATCACTAATGTTAAGTTTACATTTACTTCATTTACATCAAACCTGAAGGGAAAAAAAAGAAAAGTTACCTATGATTTCTTTATTTAAATATTTATAGGCTAGTTTATCAAATAGCTCTTGGTGGCTTAAAACAAATGAACATCCAAAATAAAAGCAAAAGCATCTATCAAAAGCAAGATAGCATCCCTGATTCATTACCACAATCATATCATCTACCATATGCAAAGGCAATCTGGAAAAAATATATTTTATTACTTTTCAAAATGACAATAAGTAAATTTAAGTACGGAAGGTGTAATTTTAGTTCAAAGGAACAGCTGTTGAGGCTGAGGGAGTAATGACCAAGAAAGCTTGTATCTGGACTCCCACCCTTTTAATCTCTGAGGTACAGTCATCTACAGCATCCTTTCTCAGTCTACATGTGTCAAGCAGATGGATTCTACTTGGGCCATTATCCTGGAAGTAGGAAATATCTAAGTTACAAAGCATTTCAGAGGTGACAAGGAACACTTTGAATTGGACCCAAAAAATCTACAGGTACTTAATGAAGCTCACACTAGATTGGCATTATCCTGCTGTAGCATCTTCTACCATTCAAAGGGGTGGGGGTGGGGGTGGCTGAATTATGCACAAGTTGTATCTTTAAGAGCAACTCTATATAGAATGAACTGTAGTCCTCCAAATGTGAGTGATAAAGGAATGAGTTACTGTATTGCTGGTAAAGCCTCCAGGAAAGATAGTACAACCACTATCCCATGAATGGACTAAAAATTTGAAAAATTCTTTAATAGAAAAAAGAGTTTTTTCTTTCTCTCCTTCTTACATTCCCACTCAGCTGACCTAAATTTGACTGACCTTTCATGACTTTCATGTCATGAAAGATTTCAGCTGAGCAAACTAACAATTGAAAAAAATGAAACAAGTGAACTGAAAATTAAACTTACCTTGTATTTTGCCAACTTATTACTCCTCTTGCTCCATCATTAGTATCAATAATTATCTGTGCTGTTAAACCATCCATATCTAAAAATAACAAGAAATTTTTTATATAATACTGTAGATCTATACATAAATGCTTAGAAGTATAAATTATAAATTATGTATTAATATATGTATAATATTAATTTACTATAATTCTCTCCAAATGCTCCTGAGAAAAAGTAGAATATTAATGAATAATTACTTACTATTCTAATATAATCCAACTATTCCTAAATATTCTCTGTGCTATCAGTCATAAACACATCTTAAACCTATTGGCACATTTTTTCTATTTATTTTTCAATTTGTAGTGAATTAACCTAATCAGTTCTACAGAAATGCAAAATAAAGATCAAATTGAAAATATTAGAATATATATTGTTTTAGCACCAGTAACAGGAAATATGATATGTCTTGGAAATGGTGAACAAAACCAAAACTAATATACCAGCCTAAGGTTGATGAGGAGTTCTAAGTTACAATTTTGAGGCCTGAAGCAAATTTTGAGGTTTTCTTTCCTTATTTTTCCAAGGGTTTATATCACCCTGATATTTGTAGAAAACATGAATGAGATATGTGCTAATGCTTTACATGCCATTTTTAAATATAAATAACAACTGGTTGATTTAATAGTTTTCCTACTGTAGAACAGCAGTGTGGGACCATGCATCAGCACACTCTTCCTCTACAACAAGCAAGATTTACTATTGTAAGTAATAAAAACAGATTCTTATTCTATGTGAATTTGACGAATTAAATTTACTTATGAACCGCCATTGACAAGTCTATTCTGTTAGTTTTATTTTTTTAGAACAGCATATTTTGAAAGCTTGCTAAAGAGAATAACAAATATTTTTATATGTATTAACATTGGTACAAAATATTTTAAAAATGTACAAATTTGATAGAGAGATATAAAGAAATCATGAAGGAAAGTTGTAATATTTCTACCAAGTCTGGGAGGAAAAGATGTCAAAGGATATGTGACAAGTTTCACAGATGTTAGATTAATAAAAAAATATTCTTGCATTTCTGGAATATCATCCTGTAAAACAAAAACACAACACATGCTCATGTTATAGTCCACTTGAAAATTATTTCTAAATTAGCATAACTTTGCACTTAAAATATCTATTATGTACTATGTGTAACTACCATTCTCAGTACTAATGGAATTACTAGGCCTTAAAAATTTTCCTGTTATGCATGTCAAATGAAATATTACAAGTTTTCAAATAATATAATACTAGCCAGGCTTGTTTCCAACCACAAGATTTACTACAAGTAATGTAATCAGGAAATGAAATAGAAAAAAATATGGAACAATGCATTATTCATTTTAAACATTATAAAATGTGGCACATGGTAGTGAAACCAGTGTAATGAAACAGATTTATTCCACTTGTATAAATCTAAGTTCTCTTTTTGTGATTAACTGTTCCTCTTGGATTTTTCCATCAACCAATAGAGCAAAGAATTTTCCCATGAACATTAGAAATTATGGCCTAAATCCTGCATTCATCAAAATCAAACTCTCTCTTTTATTTCCCTTTACTGAGTAGAATTACAATTTACCTCTAGAATAGTAATATTTATGGTGGCTGTTGTTACACCTTCTTTCAAAAGAACTGATCCTGATATAGGTATATAATCAACTCCTGGTTCAGCCAATGCCCCAAGAAATTCTGAAATTGTTGTATAGGTTACATTGACAACACCTGGTAAACATATAGAATTCAGATGTAATTATAATTAAATACAACTATACTTTGTAACAAATTAAAACATCAAAGAATGATTTGTATAATATCACATATCTATGCATATCAGAGATGAGAGACATGCAACTGAAAGGGCAGCGTAATGAGATTCTGTCCAGCATTATAGATACATCTTTGACTTATATCAAGATGCTTCTTTTATTTGTCCATCCTACTTGGATTTTGATAATCATATCATGCTCAGTAGCCATGCCCATGGAGCATGGTTAGTATTCCATGCCCACTGGGATGCTTTTTTATTTTTTTAAAAAAGCCTTGGATTTTTCTTTAACAGCTTTGTGTATTTTTTCAAATGTTTGCATTTTTCTGAACTTGCTGTTCCTCTTGTTTGCAGAGTTATTATTTGTAATACCAGAAGTCTCCTAGAAAACTACAGCTATTCTGAAGTGTAGCATTTAAAAATGGCTGCTATATTTTGCATCTGCTTTGTTCTTTTAATAGTAAAGTGAAGTCTAGTGATTATGACATAATGATCACATAAAGACATAAATATTATAGTATAATATACTAGTTTTTGGACATGTGCAAATATCTAGATATCTGATAGCTAGGTCTAGCTACCTTCTTCCTTATATGTTAGGGCAGGCCAGTGAATGTTTCAGAATGCATTGGCTGGTAAGAACTGTAAATAAGCCGAAAGCACTGTCTTTTTTGCTGTGTTATGTCATTATGAAATTCCTTCCATAAAATGTCTCATATTTTTATCATTTTAGTAAAAGTTTAGAAAGCCCACTGTTTAAATTAAAATTTTGCTCAATTCTCAAACAAGACTTTCCCAATTGTGTCCATTACTTCTTTTATCGGGTGAAAGGAAAAGCCATTTACAACACTGCAATCAACTACTTAGAGAATAGAGTGTACTTCAGTATATTTATGTATGCATTTGAGTAAAAGAAAGCTAGTTGGGTGCTAATATCCACACTCTAGCCACTATGGACACAGGGTACCTAATATACCTGCTCAGAATCAATTTAGCTGTTAGATTGAAAATATATTACTTTTTCATTTTCAGATTTATTTATTTGGATGTTGACGCATTTTCTTCTGCTTTTATGACATAATACTGTGAAACATCGCAGGTAAGAAAGTAATAATAATGAAGCTATATGTACAAAAATATGCTTTAGAGCCTACATTCTTCTATTACAGACCTAAAGATCCAAATTCTCTGTTAATGAAAAGTTGAATCGTCTTATTTTCCTCTTGGACTAATACAGTTCTAGATGAAGATGCAAAATTCAGAATGCCATATGGTTCATCACTAGCCTCTACTGTCAAAACTGCTTCATATCCTTGATGATCCAAAATAGCACTGCCAGTAGAAGTGACGCCTAAAAATAAATTGAAAATGATGTTAAAAAGCATGGCTCCCCAAAGGAATGTGTCCTTTAATTTAATAGAAAAAATGTTCGGTGGTATATGGCAAAAGATACTCCAATATGTTTTTCATAAAACCATGGCCTATTAATCTTTTCGTTCCATTGTTCTGCTCTCTGTGCACAATGATTGTGACAGCATAATGGCACCCCTACTCTTCCTTCCCATATAAAATAATTACTTATTGGGCCAAAGAAAATGACTAGTTGGTTGTATCTTAAAATGATTTTAAAGAAGTAATAAAGAAATTAAAGAAGATTATGTTTATCATGATTATCACACATCATATCTTATTTTTGGAATCAAAAGCAAATTGTCTCTGAACATAATTTCCCCCAAAGTACATGAAACGATTGTCCTCAAAATCTGGTAGACTACCATATATTCTGGCTTAGATAGGACTTCAGTTTGATCCAATATTCCTGTTAGACTGAAGCATTAAATGGTTCTAGGGATCTGTGAACAGACTAACTCAGACATGTTCATGGCATTTCAGACTGATGGTTTTTATCCACTAATACATTCATCTTCAGAATACAAAATATTAAATAATCTAGTCATTATGTACGAACCAATCTTGATTTGCTATACTTATCCACAAGATTGATACCTTGAGTTTTAATATTATGCAGGATTATATGATATTCTTTCTTTTCTTCAGGAATCTGGTCATCCAGCAGGTATACATAAAGTGTTGCATTTAGTGCCCCCTATTAGTTAAAGCAAAAAAAAAAAGGACAATTATTTAACAACTACTGTATAATAGATGATCCAGGCTAATACTGCTTGTAATAAAAGGACTTAGGATAAAAAGGTGATTTGTAGAAATGAGTTTCAATGTTTTACAGGTAGTCCTCGATTTACATTCGTTTAGTGATTGTTCAAAGTTACAACAGTAGTGAAGAAAGTGACTTATGACTGTTTTTCCACATTTATGACCATTGCAGCACCCCCATGGTCAGACGATCAAAGTTCATGTGCTTGGCAGCTGCTTCATATTTATGACGGTTGCAGTATGTCCTGGGGTCATATGATCACCTATTGTGACGTTCTGACAAGCAAAGTCAATGGGAAAGCCAGATTCACTTAACAACCATGTTACTATCTTAACAACTGCAATTATCCACTTAACAACTGTGACAAGAAAGATCATAAATTGGGGCAAAACTTACTTTAAAAATGTCTCACTTAGCAACGCACATTTGGGGCTCAATTGTGCCTGTAAGTTGAGGACTACCTCTAACACAGTGTTTCTCAACCTTGACAATTTTAAGGCATGTGGACTTCAACTCCCAGAATTCCACAGCCAGCATTGCTGGCTGTGGAATTCTGGGAGTTGAAGTCCACATGCCTTAACATTGTCAAGGTTGAGAAACACTGCTCTAACACATTGAAACTCATTTCTACAAATCACCTTTTCATCTACTAAGTTGTTTTATTACAAGCAATACTAGCCTCGACCATCTTATGAGAAGTCTTCCTTACTAAGAACATTCCATTATTGAAAGCTCCTCATCAGCACAAAGTTACTGTGACATTCACAATTTAGCAGAGTCTGCAGGTTTTAGGATATAACAGATTAATATCCAAATATTACATTTTATTCTAGCAAATCCTACTGTGCTTGTAAAACAGCTAGGGAAAAAGTGCTACATGCTTAGAAATAAGTCCCACTGCATTTGTCTAAATATGGCTTACATCTGAGCAGATATGTATAATTTTGCATTGCAAATAAGGCAATAAAATTGCCAGGCCATCTGTTCTCAAATCAAGTGCAACCATTCACACTTTCTTTTTATTATGACATGTGAAGCAAATAAATGATAACTACCTCTAAAAAACAGAGCATGCCAGAAATATTTTCAAAGTTTTGTTCCAGATTATGGCCAACAATTTCCCAGTCAACAGTTACATTGCCAGCTCCTGGCGCAGTCCTCAGCACATGAAATTGTAACAGCTCTCCTAGAAATTAAAGAATACATAATATCATAAGATACGAAGGAAAGCCAATATACTATTCGGGGGGAAAAATAGAAAGTTCTAAACAATTTCAGTTGTAACACTTTTTTCCATTAGATTGTTTCAAAGATAAATATATGCCTTTCTGATTAATTGTTTCCATTATCTGATTTACTATTAAATGACTATAAAATATATAAATCAGAAAAAAAAAACCTGCAACAACAATTCTTAACAAGTAAAAATTGAGATACAGGCTTATGAAAAAAAATAGTTGAAAATTTTATTCACTCAGCAGCATGCATACTAATGGGAGCTCTATGTTTGCCCATGTGACACCTCTGTTGTGAGAGTTGCACTGGTTTCCAATTTCTTTCTGGATGCAATTCAAAGTGTTGGTCATCATCTTCAAAGTCCTATGTAGCAGAGGGCCAGGTTATCTGCAGGATCACCTTTTCCTGAGAATATCTACCCATTTTATATGATCAGATAGGGTAAGG